>NC_090267.1:124287959-124575459 GCF_040414725.1 Anabrus simplex | reverse complement strand
GGATGCTTGGCTGTGTATCGGATGTGGTACTTGTCAGTTTCCGCACCACATTGTTCCGAGCCGACACTTTCTGCTTGATATTGAAACAGTGTTTCTTAAAGGTGAGAGCACGATCTAAACTCACAACCAAGTACTTTGGCGTTGCACAGTGATCAAGATCGACTCCTTCCCAGGAGATATGGAGTGTTCTATAAGCCTCTCTGTTCTTAAGACGAAAAGCGCAGACTTGAGTCTTGTTAGGATTTGGTTTCAACTGACTCTTCTTGTATTAGGTAGTAAGTTCTTACAGAGAATCAGACAGTTTTCGCTCAACAATTTCGTACTGGCTAGGTTGACCAATAATAGCAAGATCATCTGCGTAGATCTAACTTTCCGTTCCTTCTGGTAGAGGCTGGTCATTGGTGTAAACATTAAATAGGGATCATGCTGGAACACATCCTTGAGGTAACCCATTTTTCTGGGGTCTTCACCTGATTTTTTGCCCTGAAATTCAACAAAAACTTCCTTGAAGGAGGTTCCTTGCCATGCAGGTGAGTTAATAGTCCTTGGGTATATTATAGAGA
Organism: Anabrus simplex; assembly: GCF_040414725.1. Taxonomy (NCBI): domain Eukaryota; kingdom Metazoa; phylum Arthropoda; class Insecta; order Orthoptera; family Tettigoniidae; genus Anabrus; species Anabrus simplex. Next base: position 124,574,896 of record NC_090267.1, on the reverse strand, counting down.
TTTTGCAAGAGAAGTCTGTCATTTACTGTGTCATAAGCCGCTGACAAGTCGATGAATACCGCCCCTGTGTTTTGTCGTCTCTCAAAACCGTCTTCAATATGTTGTGTCAGATTCAGGACTTGTGATGTGCAGCTTTTCCCCGTCCTGAATCCAGCTTGCTGAGTTATAAATAGTGTCTCTAGTACTCCTGTTAGTCGGCGAAGTATAAGTTCCTTAGCACCTTGAGGAGTTGGCATAACAACGATATGGATCGATAACTTTTAGGGTCATCCCATTCGTTGCCTTCTTTATGAACGGCAATGACTATTGCTTTCCACCAGATTTTCGGGAGTTTAGAGTACTGAATACAATTGTTCATTAGCTCGGCTAGCCATTTAATTGTTACAAGGACAAAGATCATAATTTGTTCAGCTCTTATATCGTCCAAACTAGCTGCTTCTTACCCCATTCATACACATCCTCAATACTGTTCCTAATTCCAAAAAGTGAAAGATAGAGGTAGAATACTCCTTCCTTGATCTAATTGTCGGTCTATTTTATTCTTCTCAGACTTAACATACCAAGGTTATTTACCATTTAATAAGAGATGATGTGCAATTTGGCCTGCCTTCTAGTTGGCATGTGAAACATGTTGGGTAGAGGTCTCCAAACTTTTTGTCTGTTCCTGCTCATAACACACACTGTCATAATCTCTTCCCAAAGTTCTTTCTTTTTTCGGAGATAGATTACAATACTGCGTCAGCTGCAAAAGATGTTCCTTCACGGAATGGATTTTCTTCATATAGGCTATAATTTTCTTCGAACAATGTTGCTGTTTTGGAAGTCATTCCTTGGATATACTGTAGTTAGTTCTACAGCCTCTCGAAACAGACGCCCGTGGTCAGGTTTGGAAAAGATCTACAGAAATGGAACAACTGTACAATTTTTCATTGGTTTGACGAAACATTAATTGTCTCCATGTAATGAATAAAATTTAACTTTTGAGTCAAAAGGCTTAAATGAATATGAAAGACGAGAAGACCCTATAGATCTTTATATGGAGTTATACATATTTTGTTTGGTGGTATTATTAATAGGTATTTTACCATATTTTGTTGGGGTGACACAAAGATAAATATAACTCTTTGTTTTACAAACATTGATTTATGAATATTTGATCCGCTAATAGCGATTATAAGGTAAAGTTACCTTAGGGATAATAGCGTAATTTTTTTTTGAGAGTTCATATCGACAAGAAAGATTGCGACCTCGATGTTGGATTAAGGAATATGATTAGGTGTAGAAATTTAATTAATAAGTCTGTTCGACTTTTAAATCCTTACATGATCTGTTATGAGAACATTATCCAGTCGGCTTTCTTGAACTTGAAACGACGCCTAAAACGAACGTGTACAGGTCTGATTAATGGTAATAACTGGCTAACAACATGCCATGAATGTAATGACGTCGGTGTTGTAAATCTCTATGGATTTCCTGAACGCATAAGACATAACATTTCTTCCACGACATATTTCACCTGACATATGTTGTTTGGCTGGTGTTATGCCTTCAAAATTAACAGAGATAATGGTCAAGGTTGGCTCTGAGAAGTGCCGTTTGTTCGACAGTATTCTTCTTCTTGTTTCGTATAGGCCAGCTAAGGACCACGACATTCAACTATTACATTTTGGAATGGGCTTTGATGTTTGCCCAGTAGTTGCGCATCCTCAGGCTGTGTTGCTCCTTCCTCTCCTTTGTCCAAAGAACTCCTTATGTTTAAGTATCTTCCTGAGTGTTGTACGATCCTTTAAGTTTCCTTCTGTTATTCCCAGTTCCTGTAGACCTTTATCCACTTCCATCAACCATGGTGACTTGGTCTTCCTATTTTGCCAGTAGCTGAGAATCCGGTTGGTCAATCTGGTTGGATGCATCCTATAGATGTGCCCATAGAATGTTAGGCGTCTCTTCCTTGCTACATTCGTCATTCTTTCACAGTACTTGTAGAGCTCTTGGCTAGGCCGTCATCTATAACTGTCACCTTCCATGACTGGCCCCAGAATCTTCCTCATTATCTGTCTTTCCCGTATTTCAAGTTTTTCCATAAATCCCTTCCTGTTGAGTGTTAAACATTCTGAAGTATATAAGGCTTCAGGGCGGATGACTGTCCAGTAGAGCTTCATCTTCGTATTACGAGAGAGACACTTTTTATTATAGGTATTCTTCGTCATTTGGTAGGCCATTTCAAACCTGTTAACTCGTTCGATAGTATTATTAATATTAAAATATGCTTCTGGTAGGGGAGAATCAGTCGTCTAGGAATTGTCCTAGTCCGTTGCCCAGAAAACGCCCGGATGAATTTAACCAATACTAGCGAATGTACCCGTGCTTCGCTACGGTATTCTACATTGTATTCGAATATCGAAGTAAATAGTGTACATGCAGTAAATAAGATAGTTTTAAAATTGCATGTCTCTTAGCGTTATCCGAGAAAGAGCATGGGGAGGTCCCCGTACGTTTCCAATGTAAAGTGTTTGTTACGGATTTGTGATATAACGGCAGGCTCACTTGCCTACTGGCATTCACAATCAGGTTGGGAAGTTTACATTATAATTGCAGGCCCCATTGCCTACTATGCGGACAGAATCGATTTGGGGAGTTTTCGTTAAAATGGCAGCCCCCCTTTCCTACCTCCAGACAGATTACAGTTTTTATTATAATGGCAGGCAATTACCCTACTATCACTCGAAATTGAGTTGTGCAGTTATCATTATAATGACAGGCCCCTTTTCCTACTGCCAGCCAGCGTACTGCCAGTCACACCAAGTTGGTGAGTTTCCATCAAAATAGCAGGCCACTATGCCTAATGCCAGTCACATTTTAGATGAGTACATTTCTTTATAATGGCGGGCACCCTTGCCTACTGCCAAACACAATCGGGTAGGGGAGTTTTAAACAAAACTGCATGCTCACTTACCTTCTGCAAGTCAAATCGAGAAGGGAACTATTCATTACAATTGTAGGCCTTCCTTACTAATGACAGTTACACAGGAGTTGGAGAAGGAACCCTTTCCTACTGCCAGTCAAAGTCGGTGTGGGGAGTACTGATTACAATAGCAGACCGACCCTTTCTCGATCGCTAAATCGACATCAGTGAATATATATAGATCGACATACGAAAGTATATGCGTGTTTACAATATTGAAGACCTTCATTTACAGATTAACTGCTACTAAACGTACGTCATATCGACAAAGGATTATACCATAAGACACGCCGGATTTAGTGGCCTAAATGGCTGGTCCAATGATATGTCATCTATTCTTGGGTCAGATTTAGAAACGTGGAACAGGGTAAAGGTTTTGTAAGATCATCTCACATTACATTACTTTTCGGATAATAATGTGACAGCTACATACGTAGCATTTGGCTCACATATGGCTACTGAGTGGGCCAATTTTCGTGAAGAGTTTGATGATTCTGTATTTCATATAAGTAATTGAAAGTATGAATAATGCATGTGAAAATTCCAAATTGACTTAACATCGATTAATAGAGAAAAATCAAACGTAAAAGGGATACAGATACGGCATAAAGTCATAAGACCGAGGTTGTAGATCATTCCAAATTGAACGGAGATTGTGCAATCCGTTACGTGATAGGAATTTCCGAAGGTCTGCACCATCATTAAAATTGCCTGCATATTTCGATATTCTTCGGGGATAAAAAATGAAAAATTTAATGATATAGGATTTTTCATTCGTTACAGGCTAAAACGTATAATTTTGTCAAATTTCAATTATCTTCTTATTCTTCTGGCAGATTATGCCACAATGTGGATTTTGGGCGAGGCGGGTAAAAATTAGGACTTTCAGGAAATCAAAAATTATGGAGATTGTTATTATTACCCCTTAAACGGAAAGCTGTACGAAAATTTCGCCAAAATAGTCAGTGTAGAGGTACACAGTCGTTACGATTTGATTTATATAGATAAGGAATCTGCTCCATGTAAAACACCTTTTGGGCTATGTCCGCTGGACTTAACCTGCAAAAGTGACCATTCATGATATCTCCCTTATTAATCCTCCTGACGAAAAAATGCACATGAAAAAAAAGGTTTAGAGGTGGAATTCCATCAGGTTTGGTCGATTTCCAGTCAGGTTGGTCTTGTTCTGTATATATTGTGGAAGAGTAAAATCACCATTTCGGTTCCTTATAAACCGCCAGTCCATTCCGGAACATGAAATGTTATTTACGTTTAAAACCTACCTTTGGACAGGTGGATGCTAAATATAAATTTTGTTTCGAATGTCTTCAGTAGTTTTCAAGTTGTAAGGAATACGCTTTACACGCACCCGCTCGTGAGTTAAGTCCGATGGGACTTGTACAGAAAAACGGTCCTTTAATGATATCTCCCTTATTGATCCTCGTATCGAAATGATGCACATGAGAAAAAAAGGTTTAGACATTAATTTCTACCAAGGTAGGTAGACTTCAATAAACTTTTGTTGTGTATATTTTTTGGAAGTGCAAAATCACTGTTTCGGTTTCGTATAAACCCCCAGTTAGTTCAGGGATTTAGAAACAATATTTGCCCTGAAACCTATCAAGGACAGGTGTATTCTAAATACGAATCTTGGTGGAAATGCATCCAGTAGTTTCTAGCATTCACGTACATACGGCGTAATTAAGGAAGAAAATAATACAGTTAAGAATGTTGAAACTAATAGAAAATGGATTATAACTGAGGACAGCCGGATAACGACAAATAAATAAATGCCGTGAGTTATGGATATAATAAAGCGCTAACAGAGGAGAAATTTAGGTTCAGTGATTCTTAGGTAAACAAATATGAAGATGACTAATGGTGTTATTACTTAATCTATTCGAGGGCGGTTATAACCTCCAACGATATTCCGCCAATATCCCGCAGATGAGCCGATTGATGCCTCTCTTGCCATCTACCCAAGGAAGAACCACGAATTTAAAAGCATGATGAGGAAAATGGCAATACGTTACTTCCCTACTGGCATGCAGTCAGAGACGTTGCCATGGTAACCTGTAGGTTCGTTCTCGGTCTGTCGGTCACTAAATGCAGAGCATGATACCAGCAGAAAATTGTAAATTTCTCCGTCATGTGAAGAGTAAGGTAAATTATGAACATAACGAAAGTTGTTTATAATGAAGAGACGTTTCACGTACGGTAAACGAAGTTTACAGAAAATCAATAGTATAAGAGAAAATAGAGGAAAACCACTGTGGTTTTCCTATAAACACCCCGTCTATTCAAAGATTTTAAAATTATATGCATATCGGAACCTTTCCTGGGATGAGTATACTCTAAATATGAAGTTTGGCTGAGATCTATCCAGCCGTTTCGACGTGATGGTGGGAAAACCACTCTGGTTTTCCTATAAACCCCCCGTCTATTCAAGGATTTTAAAATGATATGCATATCTAAACCTTCCCCGGGATTAGTATACTCTAAATACAATGTTTGGTTGAGATCCATCCAGCCGTTTCGACGTGATGGTGGAAAAACCATTCTGATTTTCCTATAAACCCCCCATATATTCAAATATTTTAAAATGATATGCATATGGAAAACTTCCCCGCGATGAGTATCCTCTAAATATGAAGTTTGGTTGAGATCTATCCAGCCGTTTCGACGTGATGGTGGAAAAACCATTCTGGTTTTCCTATAAACCCCCTGTCTATTCAAGGATTTTAAAATGATATGCATATCAAAACCTTCTCCGGGATGAGTATACCCTAAATATGAAGTTTGGTTGAGATCTATCCAGCCGTTTCGACGTGATGGTGGAACAGACAAACAGACAGACAAACAGAAACAATTTTATTTATATAGATTTTTACACTCGTTCTTCACCCCCTTTCCATCCCCGCCCAAAGGAGTCCTATGAGTCCCTTACACAACAGTATATTTTTTTCCCAGATATTAAGTCTTATTTGTACCTATTTTGGTTGACAGCTATGCCCAAACGTACATGCATAATCTCACTGCTCTAGAATCCTGGAGCTGACGTTGCCATGGTTACGGCAGTTCATTTCTTTATCCGATTCCTAGAGCAGGGGTAGTGTGGTGCCAATATCTCCGTAACGGTTGGTTTTAGGGCATTAAAACATGGTTTTCGGGCCCGTAGGGCTTACCGAGTTTTGTTCTTTGCGTCAAGAGGATTAAATTGAGCTTTGTCTCGTCCTTATACGACAAATTCGATATTTTGCCTGTAATAGTATAAGAGAAAATGGAGGAAAACCGTTTTTCCTATAAAACCCCCGTCTTTTCAAAGATTTTAAAATGATATGCATATCGAAACCTTCCCCGGGGTCAGTATACTCTAAATATGAAGTTTGGTTGAGATCTATCCAGCCGTTTCGACGTGATGGTGGAACAGACAAACAGACAGACAAACAGACAAACAGAAACAATTTTATTTATATAGATAGATTATTAACACATCCTTCGGAGAAGCTTCTCTCTTGTTCCCAATACATTTATTACATGTAGAAAATATCACGCAAGTGGTGATAGAGAATTCCTTCAAATATTTTCGTAATAAGAATCTAAAATATTATTTCTTTTAATATAAGTGTATCGATTTTTACAAGAGATTATTCTGTTTCCTACTAATAATGATCAATTATATCATGATAATGTAAGTGCCAACTGCCTGGCTAATGTGTATATGTCATATGCAACACACATTTTGACGTCAATAGAAGCTTGCTAGTATGTCTCAATATGCTTTGTGGGAGAGTCATTACTGTAGAAATCACATTAGCCAAATCTGTCCCTTAATCCGGTGCGTTTGTGAATAGATTATTGCCAAAGATATTATCTAGTCACATACGTTTCAATTTGTGTCAATGACAACAGATTTAAACAGGCAGAAATATGTTACCCACACTAAATACTGCATGTCTACATAAAAATTATAAGAATTTCAACAGGGCAGTAGCTATCAATTAACACATGGTTGCAAGCCATTAAATATTTACGTAGGTACCTCTTTTCCCCGTCCCTTCTGTACTGTTTATTCCTTTCGGTGATATCAAATTCGTATGTTCGTCATCACCAGATGGTTAATTCCAAGCTATATTATGATTTACTTGTCATACTTTCATAACATATATGCACCGGTTATGCTACCCCTCTATCCCACAACGTCTCAAACAAGTATCATCCTCTGGTTATCTCCTTACCCTTTCTTTCCATTCTTCAGCTCTGTTCTATTCTATCCTAACCGGGCGAGTTGGCCATGCGGTTAGGGGCGCGCAGCTGTGAGCTTGCATCCGGGAGACAGTACGTTCGAACCCCACTGTCGGCTGCCCTGAAGATGGTTCCTGTGATTTCCCAATTCCACACTGGCAAATTCTGGGGCTGTACCTAAATTAAGACCACGGCCAATTCCTTCCCACTCCTAACACTTTCCTATCATTTCGTTGCCATAAGACTCATCTGTGTGACGTAAAAAATTCAAAAAAATTTCTAACCTGGTGTCGTTCATTGCATTTTATTTCATTATATTATTTTATTAGTTTATATTTATTTCTTCTACAACATTTGTCCCTGATTCTTCTGATATTCTCTCTGTCAGTTCTCACTTACACACAGTACGATATAAGATCGTTGTTGGAGCTTATGTTGTCGTCAGCTCCCGCTTGGAGCGCTGTGCCAGCATTCAGCGGGACACCTGGTGACAAATGGGCGTACCACTACAGCTCCAACAGTAAAGCATTCTTAAATTCAAACCCTATCTATTGTAGAAGACTTCCTCGTGAACAGTCGAGATTTTATTCTGAAGACGCGGAGCAAAGTTCTCTGCGAAATGTAACGAATTTCACCTTGTTTTCTCGACACGGCATAAACCAAAAATCCCCTATCATGTCTACAGGTAGAAAAATGTTCTCTGATATCATACTTACTATACAATAAAATGTAGGGAAAATGAGTATTTAACAGCCCCTAGAGAAATTGTGTAACAATACTGTAAAACTAGAAAGTATTTAAGATATTATTTGTTGTGTAGTAATTGGTAATAGATTTATTTGCTATTTCATTACGGTGGAACGATGACGACGACGATATATTTGATAAGCTATCGGACTCTGCCTTAATTAAGATGAGGTACGGAATTTTCCTGGAATATGAATGAGAAATAAGAAAGACGATCTTCAGGATCTGCCAACGTGGCGCTCTAACTTATTAATTCCAGAATGAAAGAAAACTGCATGACAAATTGTCGCAAATAGTTGCTTACCTAAATTATCAGTATTCAAGAAATTATTTGGAAGAGAAGGGCATGGAAAAATATTTAATAATAAGTTAGTGGAGAAGACATCCCAAAATAGGAACAAAGCACTTGGAATTCATCGCATACCTTCAGAATTAATTACTGCCTCAGAAGAATTCGACTTCGTGAGGTTATTCCATTAAGTGTGTAAGATGTTTGACACAGGTAAAGTGCCCCCCAATTTTAGTCAGAATTTTGTTATACTTATTCCTAAGAAAGCAGGTGCTGACAAGTGTTACAACTACAACACCATTATTAGTTCAGTAAATCACGTCTGCAAAATTTCAACATGTACTATTTACAGAAAAATCGAAAGGCAAGCTGAAGCTTAGTTTGGTCAAGATCAGCTTGGCTTTGGAAAAAATGTAGTAACACGTAAAGCAATCCTGACGTTTCGTCTTAGAGGATTGAGTAAAGAGGGTTATTCGTAGATTCAGAAAAGTCATTTTATAATATTGATTGAATCAAGCTGTTTGAGATTCTGAAGGTAATCGGGATCAAACACCGAGAAAGAAGGATTTTCTCTCGTCTATACAAAAATCAATTTGCCGCTATGCAAAGGAAGGAGCAATTCAGAAAAGAGTGAGGAAAGGTTGCAGTTTGTCCCCACTCCTTTCAGTGTTTATACAGAACTGGTAGTAAATGAAATCAAACTGAAATTTGGAAAGGGAACCACATGTCAAGGAGATGAAGTGAAAAATTTTGATGATGATGGTGATGATGATGTTGTTGATGATGATGATGATGATGATGATGATGATGATGATGATGATGATGATGATGGTTATTATTTAAAGGTCATCGGTCCCGAAATAAAAACTTCCAGATTTGCTGATTATGTTCTTATTTTATCTGCATCAGCAGAACTTCTAGACAAAATCCTGGATGGCATGAACATAGTCTTCGAGAAGGTGTACTACATGAAAGTAAATAAATTCAAATCAATTGTAATGAAGTGCCGCCAAACAAAGACAGGTGATGCAGGATATGAGTTAGGAAGTGAATTCTTAAAGGAAGTGGGTGAATACTGTTACTTGTGCAGCAGAGTCACTAACAATGGCAGAAGTAAGTAGGGCATAAACTGAATACTAGCACCAGTAAAGAAGGCCTTTCGTAACAAAAGATATTTTCTCACTTTAAACATTGATATAGGAATTAGAAATATGTTTTTTTAATATCTTCGTGTGGAGAATGGCATTGTATGGAAGCGAAATATGGACAATAACTAGCTCCGAAGAATGAGAACAGATATTTTTGAAATGTGGTGTTACAGCTGGAGGTAAGAAGGGCACATCGCATTACAAATTAAAACATGCTGAATAGAACTGGCGAGAGGAGAACGATTTTGCAAAATTTGACCAGAAGAAGGGACAGAATGTTAGGACATATCTTAAAACACCCAGGACTTGTTCAGTTAATTTTTGATTGAATCAGAGGTTGTAACAATGGTAGGGGTAGACGAATTCATGAATATGGCAAACAGATTTAAGTAGATGTAGGATGTATTAGTTACGTAGTAATGGAAAGGTTAGCACAGGATGGGATGGCATAGAGAACTAAATCATTATCGATCCATGGGCTGACGTTCCAAACAACAACGTGATGAAATTTGATATATTCTAATGCATTTATCATATTGACCATTTTACATTGGCAATTATGAATAATATTCAGTTATTATGTATAATACTACGTCAAATGTATCATGTTTACCTAACATGTCTGACTGAAATGAGAATTACCGTCCTGACGTATGAATACTTACAACCTCTGCATATAGTGGATCCACTTATTGCTTCGTTGTCTACCGAAACAACATTTAGTGGCGGAATATTCAATGAAATACAAATATCCACGGCAAAGTGGAGCAACGTCTCAATCGATACCCAACAGTGTCACATATCCACTCTTGAATCCATTATATGTAAACAGTCATTTAGTTTGTATAGAACATGTGGGACTTGTAAGAGTTATTGATGTTTCTCTACTAGGCATTTGTGTTCCCATGGCATGCAATTATCCAACTAGAGTGTGTGTCACCAACATAATAACAACAATCACTCACATTCCGATAAGTATCTGAATAAGTGTCATTTCTAGAAAGCTACTTTGGAATACTGTATGTATTGCAGTACCGTGACATTTGAACCTTCAACCAATAGGATACAGTATGCCATCTTTAATTCAAATGTTATTTAGATGTAAAATACATGTAACATTTTCATAAATCAAAGATGATTACTTATTCTAATTTTTAGAATTATTTCAGAAGGATATTGTTTAAAATGCACATTTTATTGGACACCCCAGAGAAATAAAAAATATTCACGTTGAAATAGAGTAACTTCTCAATCACTACTCAATGGTTTCACTTCTCCTGGCAGTTACAGAGTAGGCCTCGGCCTACAAGTGTCCATGGCTCTAACGTAGCTCTACACCTCCGATTCTAGGCGACGGGAGGGCCTGGTCCCCGCATAGCAAAACGACAAATTACTAGATGCGACTGAAGGACGGCATCAATTAAATTAAAGTAGCGATGCATTGCTGATATCAACTAGTAACTAAGAAATGATAACCCAATGTAAGGGAAAAATAAGCTTAATTACACCTAAGAAGATACAACAAGGACTTTAATTAACGTGATAAATAGAGACTATCTAGAATAACGCACAACTAGAATGTTTATTCTACAGTTAAGTAATGAAATGAACAATTTTCAGTTATACAATAAAGTTAATTAGGAAAATGTAAACCGAAGATTAGGACCTCAATCGGAATATAACATTCCAGGGAAAATAATCACTCATCTAGTTATTGAATAAACTCGGAATAACGTCATCCACCATATCAGAAGTCAGGATGTTTATGACCAAAAATAAGATCATTCAAGTTGTAAGAACGAAATCATAAAGAGTATGCTAATATCCAAGTTTCACAAGACCAAAGCATTCAATCATCAGCATGGACACGTCACGTAAAATCACAAACGGTACAATATGCATATAACGCAGGACCTAGGAGTAATATAAGGAGTGATTCACCAAATAAAATCAACTCCTCATGTTAATTGATACATCTTGACACCCACCAAGACTGTAGAACTCGGTTCTTAATTAGTGATTAAAAGTTAAACCTCATCGATTTGACTTTCAGAAATACTACTACTACTACTACTACTACTACTACTACTACTACTACTACTACTACTACTACTACTACTACTACTACTACTACTACTACTACTACTACTACTAATAATAATAATAATAATAATAATAATAATAATAATAATAATAATAATAACTTTGCTTTACGGGAGCGAAAGCTGGGTGGACTCAGGATATCTTATTCATAAGTTAGAAGTAACAGACATGAAAGTAGCAAGAATAATTGCTGGTACAAACAGGTGGGAACAATGGCAGGAGGGTACTCGGAATGACGAGATAAAGGCTAATTTAGGAATGAACTCGATGGATGAAGCTTTACGCATACACCGGCTTCGGTGGTGGGGTCATGTGAGGCGAATGGAGGAGGAAAGGTTACCTAGGAGAATAATGGACTCTGCTATGGAGGGTAAGAGAAGTAGAGGGAGACCAAGACGGCGATGGTTAGACTCTGTATCTAACGATTTAAAGATAAGAGGTATAGAACTAAATGAGGCCACAACACTAGCTGCAAATCGAGGATTGTGGCGACGTTTAGTAAATTCTCAGAGGCTTGCAGACTGAACGCTGAAAGGCATAACAGTCTATAATGATCCTGTATGTATGTAATAATAATAATAATAATAATAATAATAATAATAATAATAATAATAATAATAATAATAATAATAATAACACCCAAGAAATCCAAATAATGTTGAGGCAGATCAATAACAGATCACCAGAAAATTCAATTCACAGTTTTACACAGCTGCTCAAGAGTGTCCATTGAAATCTAATCCGATCGCGAACGCGTCTTACCAAGTCAAGTACCAATGAGTGATTGCAAACTCAACATAAAACCAGACTTTCAACTATACCAATGAAAGCCACTAGGGGCCACCATAAAACAATTACTAGGATAACATCTCAATGATCATGGTTCAAAAGGGGAATTGAGAATTTTTAAAATAAAATATCCACCGTTTACCATACATTGCTCGTCAGAATAATGCTCTCCCTCTTGCTCAGTTATCTGGCTATAGTTGAAACAGAATGGATGAATTACAAAGCTTTTCATTCCTATAAAACAAGGCTTATCTAACGGTCTTACATTAATTGGAAGCTGAAACAATATGTTATAAATAGACTCACAACTACATATATGGTAAATAAGGGAAAAGTGAGGAGTAAGAACTTCTCAACTCGTAGACATGTTGATCTCCAAGATACCATCCACAAAGGAGAGTTTAAAAAGAATTTTCACCTTATTAGATTGAAGCATTAGTGTTATGAAGGTGAGAAATTCGCACCACAAATAAACGAAGTTTAAAAACACCTCGATGGTTACAATATCGAAAACTTCAGAAAAGTGTTAAAACAGTTTTTAAAAATTGGCAAGCATGCAAAGAAACAATTAGAAGTTAAAACTTACTCACATACTGAATAAGACACAAAAGGGTTGAACCTTGCGCGAAAGCGCCACCAAGTATAACCCCCCTACATAATATGCCTGTGCAAGACAACCACAGAAGTAAAAAAGAAACTCCCGATAATGGTTGACAACGGCGAACACAGTCGGTGAGGTTACATGATAAGTGGAAGAGAACTTAATCATAGAGTCGCAAAATAACTAGTTAAGGTCAAATAATGCCCCTTCACTTCTCTGCTTACAGTTTTGGAAGAATATGAATGTCACGGTCAAAATTTATGGGGACGGGGAACGAAATTATTAATAAGAACAATAATAATAATAATAATAATAATAATAATAATAATAATAATAATAATAATAATAATAATAATAATAATAATAATAATAATAATAATAATAATACAGAATGGATGATTCCACATTAACAAAAAGGATTTTCAAGTACCTTTGGGACAAAAAGGCAACAACTAGCTGGATTCAAGAAGTAAGGAAAGATTTAGAAAGAAATAATATAAGAGAAGAAACTATGGACAGAGAAAATTTTAGAAAGAGGGTAGTAAGTATGGTAGGATTCCAAGGAAGACTGAACAAGAAGCCTGGTGTGAAGTGGTCCGAGGACAGAAGGAAACAACATAGTGAAGGGATGAAAGAATATTGGAAGTAGCGAAGAGAAAACAACACAGTATGAAGGACTGAATTGAAATTGGCACGTGATCCATAGCAGGCCTCATCGGAAAAAAGAAATAATAACAATAATAATAACTTAATAATAATAATAATAAATGTCCCGGTTAATTCCAACTAAAATTATAATTTTAATAATTTGAGTTAAAATTATCATAAAATATCAACGGCATTCTGTTAAAACAGTGCTGATGGTTATATCATTAATAAAATCAGACAATTATATCAGTACACAAGATAAAATGTTTTCTCATATGGGCTTCATTGTGGATTAACATGTTTATAATATTTTTTAAATAACTCATAATGAACCTTAGTGTAAGAAAACCGGTTATGAACGGAACGCTTGTGCACTGATACGACTATTTAATACATATAAATAAAATCTTAACGACCATGTTTCTGTACATTGACTATTTTGGCGAAATTTCCGTACAGTTAAAAGTTTCAGGTGTAATAATGACCTTCTACATACTTTTTAGCTTTGGTGTCTGTTTGCTATAACTTGAAAACTAGATATATTTCTACCAAACTTCATATTTATAATCCACCTATCCTTGGGTAGGTTTTAAGGCCAATATTGTTTTAAATCCCTGAACTGACTGGGGGTTTATACGAAACCGTAACCGTGGTTTTTCACTTCCACAATATATACACAGCCAATCATAATGGAAATCTACCTGCCTTAATGGAAATCAATTTCTAAACCTTTTTTCAGGTGTGCATCATTTCGATACGAGGATTAATAAGGGAGATATCAGTACGGACCGTTTTTCGGTACAAGTCCCCTCCGGACTTAAGAGTGGGTACCTGTAAGGGGTATTCCTTATAACTTGAAAACTACTGGCCATAATTCAATCATACTTCATATTTAGCATCCACCTGTACAAAAGTAAGTTTTCAGGTCCATTCCATGTCAAATTCCCGGAGTGGACTCGGGGTATATAGGGAACCGATAAAGTGATTTTACCCTCCCACAATATATACCAGACCAGCCTGACTGGAAATAGACCAACCATGATGGAAATCCATTTCTAAAACATTTTCTAGCGTGCATTTCTTCGATAGGAATATTAATAATAGATATATCATTAACGGACGGTTTGTCAGTGCCTAGCTGAGTGGCTCAGACGGTTGAGGTGCTGGCCTTCTGACCCCAACTTGGCAGGTTCGATCCTGGCTAAATCCGGTGGTATTTCAAGGTGCTCAAATACGTCAGCCTCGTGTCGGTAGATTTACTGGGACGTAAAAGAACTCCTGAGGGACTAAATTCTGTCACATCGGCGTCTCCAAAAACCGTAAAAGTAGTTAGTGGGACATAAATCAAATAACATTATTATTATTGGTTTTCAGTACAAGTCCCACCGGCCTTAATCAAAAGCGGATGATTGTAAAGCGTATTTCTTATAACTTGAAGCTACTGTAGATATGTCAACCAAACTTCATATTGAGCATTCACCTGTCCAAAGGTATATTTTTTAGTCCATACCATTTCAAATTCCCGGAATGTACTGGGGCTTTATAGGGAACCGAAATAGTGATTTTACTCTCCAACAATATATAAAACACCAACCTGACTGGAAATCGACAAACCTTGATGGAAATCCATTCTAAAACGTCTTCTCATGTGCATCTTTTTCGATAGGAGGATTAATAAGGGAGATGTCATCAACGGTCGGTTTTGTACAGCGGACATAGCCCAAAAGGTGTTGCACGTAAAGCTGATTCCTCATCTATATAAATAAAATCGTAACGACCGTGAGACTGTACAGTTATCCGTTTCAAGTGCAATAATGACCATCTGCACATTTCTTAACTTTAGTTTCTTGAACGTCCTCATTTTATCCCCCCCCCCCTCCCCGAAACAAGATTGAGGCACAATCTTCCAGACGATGTACAAAATTGAAATCTGACAAAATTATATAGCCTGTAATCGACGGAACGCTTCCAAGATCTTTAAATATTTCTTTTCTTTTTTTTTGCTAGGGGCTTTACGTCGCACCGACACAGATAGGTCTTATGGCGACGATGGGATAGGAAAGGCCTAGGAGTTGGAAGGAAGCGGCCGTGGCCTTAATGAAGGTACAGCCCCAGCATTTGCCTGGTGTGAAAATGGGAAACCACGGAAAACCATCATCAGGGCTGCCGATAGTGGGATTCGAACCTACTATCTCCCGGATGCAAGCTCACAGCAGCGCGCCTCTACGCGCACGGCCAACTCGCCCGGTTTTAAATATTTCATTTTTGACCTATATCGCAATATTGAGGCAATTTTAACGTCGGTGCAGACCTTCGTTTCGAGGTATTTCGCGGCTAAACGGTAATTCGTATCACAAAAAGGAAGGCACAATGTCAGTTCAATTTGGAATGATCTACAATTTTGGTCTTATGAGGTTTCGTCATACCTATAATCCTTATATTTAGATTTGTCTTTTTTTCTCGATTATATCCACATTTTTCTCTTTGTACACGTATAATTCGTAGGTCAAAACCTTTGTACGAAATACAGAATCAACTAATTCTGCACGAAAACATTGGTCCTTCCAGTATCAATACGTGAGCCAATTTCTATATTTATAGCTGTCGTATTACCTGAAAGTAATGCACTGTGATAAAACCTTTTCCAAATTTCACCCTATTCAACGTTCCTAACTCAATCCTACCAATAAGTAGGTCAGACAGGAGATAATATCTTAAGACCAGCCATTTAGACCGCTAAATGAGACGTATTACGGTACAATCCATTTGTCGATCTGATGTATTGTTTAGCAGCAGTTAGTCTCTAAATGAATGTTTGCAATATTGTAAACATACATACAATTCGTATGTCGATCTATATACTGTACTGTATATTCATGGAAGTCGATTTGTAGCGATGTAGGAAGGGTGTATTTGCCATTATTATTAATATTTTACATCGATAGTGACTCTCAGCAGGAGGCCGTCTGCTATTGTAATCATTACTCTCTACGTCGACTTTGACTGGCAGTAAGAATGCGATCCTTCTCCAACTCCTTTGTTACTAGCATTAGTAAGGAGAGACTATCATTTTAATTAATAATTCCCTTTTCAATTTGACTTGGCAGAAGTCAAGGTAGCATGCATTTTTTTTCAAAACTCACCTGGTGCTAAGGTTGGATGCGCTTGAGAACGGTTGGCTGTTGAGAGAGCTCTTGCATTATTGTAGTGATAAAGTAGTGAAAACCTATTGAAATAGCTTAATTTTGTGTATATCTGATTCATTTAGTGCTGTTTATATAGTGGTGATTAGTGCTTGTTGGTAGAAATTGGGAGTAGTAATAATTATTTAAATTTTGTAACAAGTAATTCAGTTGGTCTTCAGTAAATTACGTTTTCTAGGTTAAGTAGGCTAGCTAGGTGCACCTTGTTTCGAATTTAGGTTTAGGTAATACTTTAGGTAACAGTATTAACTTTAAAAATATTTGTAAATATCTGTAGGTTCGTTGGTTGTACTTACAAAGGCAGATTATCATAAGGAATAGTACCGTAACTTCTGCAGCAACTTCTCCGGTATTTCGTATAGATATACGTTCAAACTATCGCGAAGGTAATAATTTACTACATTAAAAAACACGATACGCCTGTAAACTTCCATTTAAAAAGAAGTTAAAGAGATTACACGGTAATAGTTAACAGTCGTATTGTTATTGGTTATTGTCGCTCCTCATATTCAAATATTGCACTGTTGGCTACAGTCGTGAACAAAGGGTGTAGTGTAGTCAAGTAAATATAAATAAAAATCAGCTGACCTTGTATTCCATTCATTTGTACTTCTGAGTAGGTAGTTAGTATCCGTAATTTATATTTCGCTCCCTCGATCTTTCAGTATTTATGAGCGGTTAGCTAATAATAATAAAGTTCATATATCCCAGTAATTGCAGTTCAAGTCCCTGGAGTAGTAGTAGTAGTAGTAGTAGTAGTAGTTTTGATAGAAATATTTGAGAAATTATTGTAGACTAGCAAATGTACCCGTGCTTCGCTACGGTATTCTGCATTGTATACGAATATTGAAGTAAATACTGTACATGCAGTAAATAAGATTGTTTTAAAATAGCATGTCTCTTAGCGTTATCCGAGAAACAATATGCAGAGGTCCCCATACGTTGTTTCCAGTGTAAAGTGCTTGTTACGGATTTGTGATGATAACGACAGGCTCACTTCCCTACTGCGATTCACAATCGAGTTGGGAAGTTTACATTATAATTGCAGGCCCCATTGCCTACTGCGCGGTCACAATCTATTTGGGGAGTTTCCGTTACAATTGCAGGCCCCCTTTCCTACCTCCAGACATATTACAAATTGAAGAGTTTTTATTATAATGGCAGGAAACTTCCCTACAACCAGTCAAAATTGAGTTGTGCAGTTATCATTATAATGATACGCCCCTTTTCCAACTGCCAGCCAGCTTCCTGCCAGTCACACCAAGTTGATGAGTTTCCATCAAAATAGCAGGCCAGTATGCCTAATGCCAGTCACATTTTAGATGGGTACATCTGTTTATAACTGCGGGAACGCTTGCCTACAGCCAAAGACTGTATGCTGCATGCTCCCTTGCCTTCTGAAAGTCAAATCGAGAAGTGAATTATTCATTACAATGGTAGGCCTGCCTCATTAATGCCAGTTACACAGGAATTGGAGAAGGACTCCATTCCTACTGCCAGTCATAGTCGGTGTGCGGAGTACTGATTACAATAGCAGACACACCCTTTCTCGATCGCTACAAAATCGACATCAGTGAATATATATAGTTCGACATACGAAAGTATGTGCTTGTTTACAATATTGCAGACCTTCATTTACAGATTAACTGCTTCTAAACGGTACATCATATCGAGAAAAGATTGTACCATAAGACGCCGGATTTAGCGGCCTAAATTGCTGGTCATATGATATCTCATCTATTCATGGGTCAGATTGAGTTAGAAACTTGGGTAAAATTTGTGTAAGATTATCTCACATTGCATTGCTTTTCGGATAATTAAGTGACAGCTACATACATAGCATTTGGCTCACATATGGCTACTGGGTGGACCAATTTTCGTGTAGAGTATGATGATTCTATCTTTCCTCTAAGTGATGGAAGGTATGAATTATGTATGTGAAAAGTACTACTTTACTTAAGATCGAGAAATAGAGAAAAGTCAAACGTAAAATGGATATAAATACGACAAAAAGTCGTACGACCAAGGTTGTAGATCACTCCACATTGAACGGGGATTGTGCCATCCGTTATGTGATGATACTTCCCCAAGGTCTGCACCATCATTAAAATTGCCTCCATATTTCGATATTCTTCGGGATAGAAAGGGAAAAATTTAAAGCTCTTGGAAGTTTTCCGCCCGTTACAGGCTAAGTCGTAAAATTTTGCCAAATTTCAGTTTTCTTTCTCGACTGGCAGATTATGCCGCAATCTGGGTTTTCAGTGAGAAGTGTAAAAAGTAGAACTTTCAAGATACTAAACCAAAAAATATGCAGATGATCATTATTACCCCTTAAGCGTGTAGCTGTACGAAAATTTCGACAAAATAGTCTATGTACAGGCACACAGTAGTTACGATTTTATTTACATAGATAAATAAGGAACCTGCTCCACGTACAACACCTTTTGGGCTATATCCGCTGGACTTAACCGGAAAAACGGACCGTTTATGATATCTCCCTTATTAATCCTCCTGTCGAAAAAATGCACATGAAAAAAAGTTTTAGAGATGGAATTCCATCATGTTTGGTCGATTTCCAGTCAGGTTGGTCTTGTACTGTATATATTCTGGAAGAGTAAAATCACCATTTCGGTTCCCTATAAGCCGCCAGTCCATTCCGGGAACATGAAATGTTATTGACGATTAACACCTACCGTTGGACAGGTGGATGTTAATATAAAGTTTGACTCAAATATCTTCAGTAGTTTTCAAGTTGTAAAACATACGCTTTACACGCACCCGCTCTTGAGTTAAGTCCGGTGGGACTTGTACCGGAAAACGGTCCGTTAATGATATCTCCCTTATTAATCCTCGTATTGAAATGATGCACATGAGGAAAAAGGCCTAGAAATGAATTTCCATTACGGCAGCTAAATTTACATTAAGTTTGGTTGCAAAATGACGGTTTCGGCTTCGTATAATCCCCCAGTCAATTCAGGGATTCAGAAACAATACTTGCCCTAAAACCTACCAAAGGACAGATGGATTCTAAATATCAAGTTTGGTGGAAATATATCCAGTAGTTTTTTCCAAGTTTTAGACAAACAGACAAACAAACAAACATACAGACACAAAAAGAGAATATATGCAGATGGTCATTATTACACCTGAAACGGATAACTGTACGGAAATTTCGCCAAAATTGTCAATGTACAGACATACTCTAGAAGTGTAGACCTTTATTTCGATAGTGTCCGACTCGTTGGCTGAACGGTTAGCGTACTGGCCTTCGGTTCAGAGGGTCCCGGGTTCGATTCCCGGCCGGGTCGGGGATTTTAACCTTAATTGGTTAATTCCAATGGCACGGGGGCTGGGTGTATGTGCTGTCTTCATCATCATTTCATCCTCATCACGACGCGCAGGTCACCTACGGGTGTCGAATAGAAAGACCTGCACCTGGCGAGCCGAACTTGTCTTCGGACACTCCCGGCACTAAAAGCCATACTCCATTTCATTTTCATTTCGATAGTTACTGCTTTGCAACTGTACGACGTATCTACAAACGGACTTCACCATCAGACGCCCCTTTCAGTGCTCTACATGGTTGGTCCTATGACATCTTCTCGTATCTCCTTTATTTATGGGTTAGATTGAGTTAGAGTCATTGAATGGGGTGAAATCTTGTACAGTTTTTGAATGCTACTTTATATTTTTGATTCTCATGTGACAGCTAGAATCATAAAATTTGGCTATAACATTGCCAATGGTCATGTCAATGTGCGTGCCGAATGTCATGATTCTACCTTTCCTATAAGTGTGCCAAATGATAACATATACGTGTAAAAGTACAAAATCAACTTGTGTTTAATGTATTAGGGATAGAAATACGACGAAAAGTCACAGGACAAAAGTTGTAGATCTCTCCAAAATGAAACGCAATTTGCTTTGTGACTTTTGATACGACTTACTGATTAGCCACCAATTACCCCGAAACGAAGGTCTGCACCGCCGTTAAAATTGCATCCATATTTCGGAATTTTCCTGGGCCAGAAGTTATACATTTGCATAGCTTAGAATATTTCCTCAAAGGAAAGAGTGTACAGCATTCGGGATTAGCACTCGCATACATACGTGGTAATTAAGGAAGAAAGTAATACAGTTTAGTAAGTTGAAATTAATAGAAAATAGATTATAACAGAGGACATCCGGATGACGACAAATATATAAATACCAAGTGAATGTATTGGAAAATCAAATGCTCCTCAATAAATTATGCCGGAGTGAGTTATGGATATAAGAAAGCGGTAATCGGAGAGAAATTTAGGCGCAGGGATTCTTAGGTAATCAGATAAGAAGATGAATATTTGTGTTATTACTTATGCTATTCGAGGACGGTTATAACCTCCAATGATATTCCGCCAATATCCCGCAGAATGGCCGATTGACGACTCTCTTGCTTTCTACCCAAGGAACAACCACGAATTTAAAGGAATGATGAGGAAAATGACAATACGTTACTTCCCTGCTGGCAAGCAGTCAGAGACGTTGCCATGGTAACCCATATATTCGTTATCGCTCTGTCGGTCCCTCAATGCCGAGCATGGTATCGGCAGAAAATAGTAAATTTCTCCGTCATTTGAAGAGTAAGGTAAATTATGAACACAACGAAAGTTGTTTGTGATGAAGAGACCTTTCACATACGGTCCACAGAGTTTGCAGAAAATCAATAGTATAAGAGAAAATGGAGGAAGACCGTTGTGGTTTTCCTATAGACCCCCGTCTTTTCAAAGATTTTAAAATGATATGCATATCGAAACCTTCCCCGGGGTGAGTATACTCTAAATATGAAGTTTGGTTGAGATCTATCCAGCCCTTTCGACGTGATGGTGGAACAAACAAACATTTTTATTCTTTTTATTTTGCTAGTTGCTTTACGTCGCACCGACACAGATAGGTCTTATGGCGACGATGGGACAGGGGGACCTTAATTAAGGTACAGCCCCAGCATTTGCCTGGTGTGAAAATGGGAAACCACGGAAAACCATTTTCAGAGCTGCCGACAGTGGGGTTCGAACCTACTATCTATGGATTCGAAACTGTTTATTTTTTATTTTTTATTATTTCTATATCTCACCCTCACCCTTTGCTCCCCACCTAAAAGGGGGCTCTACCGGGCGAGTTGGCCGTGCGCGTAGAGGCGTAGAGGCGCGGCTGTGAGCTTGCATCCTGGAGATAGTAGGTTCGAATCCCACTATCGGCAGCACTGAAGATGGTTTTCCGTGGTTTCCCATTTTCACACCAGGCAAATGCTGGGGCTGTACATTAATTAGGCCACGGCCGCTTCCTTCCAACTCCTAGGCCTTTCCTATCCCATCGTCGCCATAAGACCTATCTGTGTCGGTGCGACGTAAAGCCCCTAGCAAAAAAAAAGGGGGGCTGGACTTTAAAAAATTCTAGAGTATTACTTTTCAACTCAGCGACCCCGAAAACTATGAATTCGACACTATTCTCGATTATTATTGTAACTACCCCCCCTGACCCTCTCCCTTAAGGGCGCTAGGGATGGCTTAACCCCCACAGTGCTCGTCTCCCGATAGTAAGTGATACGTGTACCAAGTTTGGTTGAAATTGCTCCGGTGGTTTAGTTGGAGATGTGTCATTTACACACACACTTCCATTTCTATATATAGTAAGATTTTTACACTCGTTCTTCACCCCCTTTCCATCCCCGCCCAAAGGAGTCCTATGAGTGCCTTACACAACAGTATATTTTTTTCCCAGATATTAAGTCTTATTTGTACCTATTTTGGTTGACAGCTATGCCCAAACGTACATGCATAATCTCACTGCTCTAGAATCCTGGAGCTGACGTTGCCATGGTTACGGCAGTTCATTTCTTTATCCGATTCCTAGAGCAGGGGTAGTGTGGTGCCAATATCTCCGTAACGGTTGGTTTTAGGGCCTTAAAACATGGTTTTCGGGCCCGTAGGGCTTACCGAGTTTTGTTCTTTGCGTCAAGAGGATTAAATTGAGCTTTGGCTCGTCCTTATACGACAAATTCGATATTTTGCCTATAATAGTATAAGAGAAAATGGAGGAAAACCGTTTTTCCTATAAAACCCCCGTCTTTTCAAAGATTTTAAAATGATATGCATATCGAAACCTTCCCCGGGGTCAGTATACTCTAAATATGAAGTTTGGTTGAGATCTATCCAGCCGTTTCGACGTGATGGTGGAACAGACAAACAGACAGACAAACAGACAAACAGAAACAATTTTATTTATATAGAAGACAACCTCGTATTTTTCAGTAGGCCTAATTAAGGACACTTTTTTTTCTCCGTCCCGTGGAGTAGGGAAAATAATAGTAATCCACCAGCTGTAATAATCACATAACCAGATTTCAGTAGAATTGTAGTGAAGATAAGGTATAATATATTAGATAGTATCTTGCCAATTATATTCGTGTTTTTTCTTCGTGTACGGAAATCCTTTTGATACTTAAGCATTTAACCAAACGCAGTGTAGTGTAGTGTAGATACATTGTAGTATAGATACAGTACATTTAGATAGTGCCGTATCTTGCCTGCTATATTCGTGTGTTATCTTTCGTGTATATCTATTAGACCGTAATCTATATAAATAAAATTGTTTCTGTTTGTCTGTTTGTCTGTCTGTTTGTCTGTTCCACCATCACGTCGAAATGGCTGGATAGATCTCAACCAAACTTCATATTTAGAGTATACTGACCCCGGGGAAGGTTTCGATATGCATATCATTTTAAAATCTTTGAAAAGACGGGGGTTTTATAGGAAAAACGGTTTTCCTCCATTTTCTCTTATACTATTATAGGCAAAATATCGAATTTGTCGTATAAGGACGAGACAAAGCTCAATTTAATCCTCTTGACGCAAAGAACAAAACTCGGTAAGCCCTAAGGGCCCGAAAACCATGTTTTAAGGCCCTAAAACCAACCGTTACGGAGATATTGGCACCACACTACCCCTGCTCTAGGAATCGGATAAAGAAATGAACTGCCGTAACCATGGCAACGTCAGCTCCAGGATTCTAGAGCAGTGAGATTATGCATGTACGTTTGGGCATAGCTGTCAACCAAAATAGGTACAAATAAGACTTAATATCTGGGAAAAAAATATACTGTTGTGTAAGGCACTCGTAGGACTCCTTTGGGCGGGGATGGAAAGGGGGTGAAGAACGAGTGTAAAAATCTATATAAATAAAATTGTTTCTGTTTGTCTGTCTGTTTGTCTGTTCCACCATCACGTCGAAACGGCTGGATAGATCTCAACCAAACTTCATATTTAGGGTATACTCATCCCGGAGAAGGTTTTGATATGCATATCATTTTAAAATCCTTGAATAGACAGGGGGTTTATAGGAAAACCAGAATGGTTTTTCCACCATCACGTCGAAACGGCTGGATAGATCTCAACCAAACTTCATATTTAGAGGATACTCATCGCGGGGAAGTTTTCCATATGCATATCATTTTAAAATATTTGAATATATGGGGGGTTTATAGGAAAATCAGAATGTTTTTTCCACCATCACGTCGAAACGGCTGGATGGATCTCAACCAAACATTGTATTTAGAGTATACTAATCCCGGGGAAGGTTTAGATATGCATATCATTTAAAATCCTTGAATAGACGGGGGGTTTATAGGAAAACCAAAGTGGTTTTCCCACCATCACGTCGAAACGGCTGGATAGATCTCAGCCAAACTTCATATTTAGAGTATACTCATCCCAGGAAAGGTTCCGATATGCATATAATTTTAAAATCTTTGAATAGACGGGGTGTTTATAGGAAAACCACAGTGGTTTTCCTCCATTTTCTCTTATACTATTGATTTTCTGTAAACTTCGTTTACCGTACGTGAAACGTCTCTTCATTATAAACAACTTTCGTTATGTTCATAATTTACCTTACTCTTCACATGACGGAGAAATTTACAATTTTCTGCTGGTATCATGCTCTGCATTTAGTGACCGACAGACCGAGAACGAACCTACAGGTTACCATGGCAACGTCTCTGACTGCATGCCAGTAGGGAAGTAACGTATTGCCATTTTCCTCATCATGCTTTTAAATTCGTGGTTGTTCCTTGGGTAGATGGCAAGAGAGGCATCAATCGGCTCATCTGCGGGATATTGGCGGAATATCGTTGGAGGTTATAACCGCCCTCGAATAGATTAAGTAATAACACCATTAGTCATCTTCATATTTGTTTACCTAAGAATCACTGAACCTAAATTTCTCCTCTGTTAGCGCTTTATTATATCCATAACTCACGGCATTTATTTATTTGTCGTTATCCGGCTGTCCTCAGTTATAATCCATTTTCTATTAGTTTCAACATTCTTAACTGTATTATTTTCTTCCTTAATTACGCCGTATGTACGTGAATGCTAGGAACTACTGGATGCATTTCCACCAAGATTCGTATTTAGAATACACCTGTCCTTGATAGGTTTCAGGGCAAATATTGTTTCTAAATCCCTGAACTAACTGGGGGTTTATACGAAACCGAAACAGTGATTTTGCACTTCCAAAAAATATACACAACAAAAGTTTATGGAAGTCTACCTACCTTGGTAGAAATTAATGTCTAAACCTTTTTTTCTCATGTGCATCATTTCGATACGAGGATCAATAAGGGAGATATCATTAAAGGACCGTTTTTCTGTACAAGTCCCATCGGACTTAACTCACGAGCGGGTGCGTGTAAAGCGTATTCCTTACAACTTGAAAACTACTGAAGACATTCGAAACAAAATTTATATTTAGCATCCACCTGTCCAAAGGTAGGTTTTAAACGTAAATAACATTTCATGTTCCGGAATGGACTGGCGGTTTATAAGGAACCGAAATGGTGATTTTACTCTTCCACAATATATACAGAACAAGACCAACCTGACTGGAAATCGACCAAACCTGATGGAATTCCACCTCTAAACCTTTATTTTCATGTGCATTTTTTCGTCAGGAGGATTAATAAGGGAGATATCATGAATGGTCACTTTTGCAGGTTAAGTCCAGCGGACATAGCCCAAAAGGTGTTTTACATGGAGCAGATTCCTTATCTATATAAATCAAATCGTAACGACTGTGTACCTCTACACTGACTATTTTGGCGAAATTTTCGTACAGCTTTCCGTTTAAGGGGTAATAATAACAATCTCCATAATTTTTGATTTCCTGAAAGTCCTAATTTTTACCCGCCTCGCCCAAAATCCACATTGTGGCATAATCTGCCAGAAGAATAAGAAGATAATTGAAATTTGACAAAATTATACGTTTTAGCCTGTAACGAATGAAAAATCCTATATCATTAAATTTTTCATTTTTTATCCCCGAAGAATATCGAAATATGCAGGCAATTTTAATGATGGTGCAGACCTTCGGAAATTCCTATTACGTAACGGATTGCACAATCTCCGTTCAATTTGGAATGATCTACAACCTTGGTCTTATGACTTTATGCCGTATCTGTATCCCTTTTACGTTTGATTTTTCTCTATTAATCGATGTTAAGTCAATTTGGAATTTTCACATGCATTATTCATACTTTCAATTACTTATATGAAATACAGAATCATCAAACTCTTCACGAAAATTGGCCCACTCAGTAGCCATATGTGAGCCAAATGCTACGTATGTAGCTGTCACATTATTATCCGAAAAGTAATGTAATGTGAGATGATCTTACAAAACCTTTATCCTGTTCCACGTTTCTAAATCTGACCCAAGAATAGATGACATATCATTGGACCAGCCATTTAGGCCACTAAATCCGGCGTGTCTTATGGTATAATCCTTTGTCGATATGACGTACGTTTAGTAGCAGTTAATCTGTAAATGAAGGTCTTCAATATTGTAAACACGCATATACTTTCGTATGTCGATCTATATATATTCACTGATGTCGATTTAGCGATCGAGAAAGGGTCGGTCTGCTATTGTAATCAGTACTCCCCACACCGACTTTGACTGGCAGTAGGAAAGGGTTCCTTCTCCAACTCCTGTGTAACTGTCATTAGTAAGGAAGGCCTACAATTGTAATGAATAGTTCCCTTCTCGATTTGACTTGCAGAAGGTAAGTGAGCATGCAGTTTTGTTTAAAACTCCCCTACCCGATTGTGTTTGGCAGTAGGCAAGGGTGCCCGCCATTATAAAGAAATGTACTCATCTAAAATGTGACTGGCATTAGGCATAGTGGCCTGCTATTTTGATGGAAACTCACCAACTTGGTGTGACTGGCAGTACGCTGGCTGGCAGTAGGAAAAGGGGCCTGTCATTATAATGATAACTGCACAACTCAATTTCGAGTGATAGTAGGGTAATTGCCTGCCATTATAATAAAAACTGTAATCTGTCTGGAGGTAGGAAAGGGGGGCTGCCATTTTAACGAAAACTCCCCAAATCGATTCTGTCCGCATAGTAGGCAATGGGGCCTGCAATTATAATGTAAACTTCCCAACCTGATTGTGAATGCCAGTAGGCAAGTGAGCCTGCCGTTATATCACAAATCCGTAACAAACACTTTACATTGGAAACGTACGGGGACCTCCCCATGCTCTTTCTCGGATAACGCTAAGAGACATGCAATTTTAAAACAATCTTATTTACTGCATGTACACTATTTACTTCGATATTCGAATACAATGTAGAATACCGTAGCGAAGCACGGGTACATTCGCTAGTACTAATAATAATTTGTCTAAGCATTTAGCTTCGTTGGTAATCTTTGAGTACAGTAGTTCTTGCAAATTTCATTTCTGTTGTGCTTAGTAGTGACATACGGTACGGTACCGGTATCGTAATTAGGATACTTCTGAAAGTAGTTTAAAAATTACTGTAGTGTACTGTACAGTAGTATACGAGTAATATCCTATTAGAATTTAGTGTGCTTATTTTATTATTGTAAAATATTTGTGTAGTACTGGTGTAGTAGAGGTATCCGTAGAAACTCTTACTAAAATATTGTTGAAATTAGGATAGGCTTAATTGCAGTATGGAATTGTGTAGTTCTTGTGTATTACTTTCGATATTCAGTAATTAACAGCAGCTTTTATCCTGTTAGGGGTTGTAGGATAAAAAAAATAGAGCACGTCTAAGTAGTATTGTAGTGTAGTCGTATATTAATTACCTTATTGTTGTACTATCCCAGACAATATATCCCTCCGTTCATTTAGTTTCTTTGCAAATAAGTTATTTCATTTTTTAATTTAAAATTTTTCCCCCGTAAAGAATGGCTAAGGAGCGCGAGTGTACTTATTGTGGGCGTGGTGAGGCATTGAGGGGTATGAGGGAGGAGTTGGAAAGTTTGAGGGAGATAATTAGGATTCTCACAGAAGACAGGAAGGAAGATAGGACTCCCTCAAACAATGTACAGGTTACAGTAGGTGTACAAGAGGGAGGGGAAGGAAAGGGAGGAGTTGTAGAAGACAGGTGGTCTAATGTTCTAAGGGGAAGGAGATTACAGGCCAAGGGCTCTATTCAGGATCAGAATTCAGGACAGGTGTCTGTGCGAAATCGGTACGAGTCACTCCAGGTAGAACAGAGGGAAGATGAGGGACAGGGAACTGTTGCTGAGATGCGTGGAAGTAGGAGGAAGGGAAAAGGTAGTAAAGGGAAATGTAGAGTAGAGGATAGGAAAAGACAGGTGGAACAGGGTCATGGGAAGGAGAAAAGGGAGGAGGAAGTAGCTTCTGCAGCTATCAGGAAAGATAGGGCTGACCAGGAGGGGAGGGGATCAAATGAGGTGGGTAGGGTTGAGGCTCTGGTCATGGGGGATTCCATCGTTAGACACGTGGGGAAAGTGTGTGGAGGAAAGGGAACCAGGGTAGAATGTTATCCAGGAATTAGGTTGAGGCAGATGTTGAGGAAAGTAGAAGAGAGGGAGGAGGGGAAGGAGAAGGTGGTAGTGTTTCACGTTGGTACCAACAACGTAAGGCAAGCTGATATAAGTACCAACATAGTTGGAGATGTGTGGGATCTGGTAAATGCAGCACGGGTGAAGTTTAAGAAAGCGGAGATTGTTATTAGTGGAATACTGTGTAGGAGGGATACTGACTGGAGGGTGATTGCGGATTTAAATGAGACTATGGAGTGGGTATGTGGGAAACTGGGAGTGAAATTTCTAGATCCTAATGGGTGGGTAGGAGATAGGGATCTGCGCTCGGATGGCCTTAATTTAAACCGCAGTGGTACGTATAAGTTAGGAAATTTGTTTGGAAGGGTAATAGGGAGGTACATTCAGGGAAACGGGATGGCCTAGGGAGCGGTGATAAGGGAACAGGGAACTGGAAATCAAGTAGGGATGACATAAAATTGTTAGTGTTGAATTGTAGAAGTATTGTAAAGAAAGGAATAGAATTAAGTAATTTAGTAGATATATATTTACCAGATATTGTAATAGGAGTTGAATCATGGCTGAGAAATGATATAATGGATGCAGAAATTTTCTCACGGCACTGGAGTGTGTATCGTAGAGATAGGATAGGAAAGGTGGAAGGGGGAGTTTTCATTCTGGTGAAAGAAGAATTTGTAAGCTACGAAAAAGTTAAAGATGAGACACATGAAATTCTAGGTGTAAGGCTCATTTCTAAAGATAACAGGCAACTTGATATATTTGGAGTGTACAGATCGGGAAAGGGTAGCACTAATGCGGATTCGGAATTATTTGATAGGATAGTCAGCTATGTGGGAAACGACATGGAAAGAAATGTGATTGTAGCGGGAGATCTGAATTTGCCAGATGTCAATTGGGAAGGAAATGCGAACGACAGGAAGCATGACCAACAAATGGCAAATAAGTTAATATGGGAAGGACAGCTGATTCAGAAAGTGATGGAACCAACCAGAGGGAAAAATATTTTGGATGTGGTGCTGATAAAACCAGATGAGCTCTATAAGGAAACTGAAGTAATAGATGGTATTAGTGATCATGAAGCTGTTTTTGTGGTAGTTAAAAATAAATGTGATAGAAAGGAAGGTCTTAAAAGTAGGACTGTTAGGCAGTACCATATGGCTGATAAAGCAGGTATGAGGCAGTTTCTAAAAAGTAACTATGATCGGTGGAACACGGTAAATAAAAATGTAAACAGACTCTGGGATGGGTTTAAAAAAATTGTTCAGGAATGCGAAAACAGGTTTGTACCTTTAAAGGTGGTAAGGAATGGTAAAGACCCACCTTATTATAATAGAGAAATAAAGAGACTAAGAAGGAGGTGCAGACTGGAAAGAAATAGAGTTAGAAATGGCTGTGGAAGTAAGGAGAAATTGAAGGAACTTACTAGAAAATTGAATCTAGCAAAGAAGGCAGCTAAGGATAACATGATGGCAAGTATAATTGGCAGTCATACAAATTTTAGTGAAAAATGGAAGGGTATGTATAGGTATTTTAAGGCAGAAACAGGTTCCAAGGAGGACATTCCAGGAATAATTAATGAACAAGGGGAGTGTGTATGTGAGGATCTTCAAAAGGCAGAAGTATTCAGTCAGCAGTATGTAAAGATTGTTGGTTACAAGGATAATGTCGAGATAGAGGAAGAGACTAAGGCCAAAGAAGTAATAAAATTTACATATTATAACAATGACATTTACCATAAGATACATAAGTTGAAAACTAGAAAAGCGGCTGGAATTGATCAGATTTCTGGGGATATACTAAAGACAATGGGTTGGGATATAGTACCATATCTGAAGTACTTATTTGATTATTGTTTGGTCAAAGGAGCTATACCAGATGAATGGAGAGTTGCTATAGTAGCCCCTGTGTATAAAGGAAAGGGTGATAGACATAAAGCTGAAAATTACAGGCCAGTAAGTTTGACATGCATTGTATGTAAGCTTTGGGAAGGCATTCTTTCTGATTATATTAGACATGTTAGTGAAATTAATAACTGGTTCGATAGACGGCAATTCGGTTTTAGGAAAGGTTATTCCACTGAAGCTCAACTTGTAGGATTCCAGCAAGATATAGCAGATATCTTGGATTCTGGAGGTCAAATGGACTGTATCGCGATTGACATGTCTAAAGCATTTGATAGGGTAGATCATGGGAGACTACTGGCAAAAATGAGTGCAATTGGACTAGACAAAAGAGTGACTGAATGGGTTGCTATATTTCTAGAAAATAGATCTCAGAGAGTTAGAGTAGGTGAGGCTTTGTCTGACCCTGTAATAGTTGAGAGGGGAGTTCCTCAGGGCAGTGTTATCGGACCTTTATGTTTTCTTATATATATAAATGATATGAGTAAAGGAGTGGAATCGGAGGTAAGGCTTTTTGCGGATGATGTTATTCTCTATAGAGTGATAAATAAGTTACAAGATTGTGAGCAACTGCAACGTGACCTCGAAAATATTGTGAGATGGACAGCAGGCAACGGTATGTTGATAAACGGGGCTAAAAGTCAGGTTGTGAGTTTCACAAATAGGAAAAGTCCTCTCAGTTTTAATTACTGCGTTGATGGGGTGAAAGTTCCTTTTGGGGATCATTGTAAGTATCTAGGTGTTAATATAAGGAAAGATCTTCACTGGGGTAATCACATAAATGGGATTGTAAGTAAAGGGTACCGATCTCTGCACATGGTTATGAGGGTGTTTAGGGGTTGTAGTAAGGATGTAAAGGAGAGTGCATATAAGTCTCTGGTAAGACCCCAACTAGAGTATGGTTCCAGTGTATGGGACCCTCACCAGGATTACCTGATTCAAGAACTGGAAAAAATCCAAAGAAAAGCAGCTCGATTTGTTCTGGGTGATTTCCGACAAAGGAGTAGCGTTACAAAAATGTTGCAATGTTTGGGTTGGGAAGTATTGAGAGAAAGAAGAAGAGCTGCTCGACTAAGTGGTATGTTCCGAGCTGTCAGCGGAGAGATGGCGTGGAATGACATTAGTAGACGAATAGGTTTGAATGGCGTCTATAAAAGTAGGAAAGATCACAATATGAAGATAAAGTTGGAATTCAAGAGGACAAACTGGGGCAAATATTCATTTATAGGAAGGGGAGTTAGGGATTGGAATAACTTACCAAGGGAGATGTTCAATAAATTTCCAATTTCTTTGAAATCATTTCGGAAAAGGCTAGGAAAACAACAGATAGGGAATCTGCCACCTGGGCGACTGCCCTAAATGCAGATCAGTATTGATTGTATTGATTGAAATTGAAATTGAACCGATTGTTTCTGGGAGTAGGTCGGTGTGCCTGCCATTATAAACAAATTTTCCCATCTAAAATGTGACTGGCATTAGGCATAGTTACCTTGCTACTATAATGTAAACTCACCGACTTGGTTTGATTGTCATTAAGAAAAGGGGCCTGTCATTATAATGATAATAGCACAAATCAATTTTGACTGGCAGTAGGGAAGGTGCCTGATATTATAACAAAAACTCCTCAACTGTAATCTATCTGGAAGTAGGAAAGGGCGCCTACCATTGTAACGAAAGCTCCCCATAATCGACTGCGACCGCGCATTAGGTAATGGGGCCTCTCATTATAAATAAAATTTACCTACTCGAATGTTAATGGTAGTAGGCAAGTGAGCCTACCGTTATCATGACAACTCCGCAACTCGCACTTTACATTTGAAACAACGTATGGGGACGTCCCTCTGCTGTTTCTGAATAACGCTAATGGACATGCAATTTAAAAAATCTTATTCACTGCATGTACAGTAATTTACTTGATATCTGTATACAATGTAGAATACCGTAGCGAAGCACGGGTACATTTGCTACTTTAATAATACTATTAATAACTTACAATAGAATAATACAACATAATAAAAATAATGTTAAATAAAACACCATAATTATTTTCTTCCGACCCAACGATGTGTTGGTATTCGAGCCCTAGGTTTCCCCCCTCCCCATGATTCCATTTCTCCTTATTCTTCGAATTATCGTTCCCTCGCGTTCCTCTCGTCGTTTCGATAGTAATTTTCATTATCTTCCTAATCTCTAGGGGCTGATGATCATCGCCAGTTAGCTGGTTACCGTGACAACTGAACAGTATTTCAACGTCAGCGATGCTCGCCGTCGACGTACTTACAATGTTAGTAATAAAAATCTAAATTTGTCTTTATCTTCTTTATGATAGTTAGTGCGGTAAACATATTATCAGATATAAATGATTGAATGAGTTGTGACGATAACTGTTAGGGGCTGCCCAGCCTAGGTTAGCCGGAACAATGTGGCTTCGACTCCTCGAAAAAAGTAAATGAGATTTCCACTTCTGAAGACCCGCACGGCCCTGAGGTTTTATCGGCCTGTACAAAATATGAGTTCCTGGTTAATTCCACGGCACAAGTGACTAGGCATAGAGTTAATCATTATATCGCACTTAGAGCCGAGGCTACGGATAGTAAAAGCTTTTACCTACCACACCTAAAAGGACAGTCATTGGCCTGTATGGAGATCGCTTTGCTTTGCATTGCTTACATACATTGTAATCTACACCTTCTTGACAGAGCTAATATAAGGCGTGATCAAAACGTTTCCGTTTCAGGACGTTGCTACAGTGGACATGAAAAGTAGCGCGACTCCGATTCGGGTATATAAGCATGGACATGTAGGCAAAGGGATTAACATGGCGGTCGTGTTATGTCGAGGTGCGTGCTTTAAATACGGCCACGTGAACTACAGCGACGTTATTACCAAATGTGTCCAAACAGGACCAACGTGCTGTTCGTTTGTTCTTGGCTGCCAAATTTAAAACACCGGTGGACATCCATCGGAGAATGTATGTTGCAGTAACTGTCGAAAACTACGGTTGTGGAATGATGCAGAATGTTCCGTGCGGTTTGCTTTTCGGCACAAAACGCCGATCGATTTCGGAGGCCAGCCTCATCCATTACGGACAACAACAACTGCCCTCTATAATCCTGACCTCTCCCCATGCGATTATCACGCCTTCGGTCCCCTCGAAAAGGCTTTGAAAGGTCGATGCTTTCTGTCGGACGAGGATATGCAGCAGGCGGTTATGGACTTCTAAACGTAGCATGACTCGGTGTTTTACCACACAGGGATCTTCAACATGGTGCGTCGGTGGGATGACTGCCTCAATGCTCACGGCGATTTTTCCTGATTGGCATCCTGATTCAGGACCCCGCGGCCGTCGAACGGAAACGTTTTATCGCCCCTTATATTTCCAGATATATTTGAAGATAAGTGAAAATGGTAACAATTGTTACGATCTCCGCTACCGCTACGTATACATCCTACCTTCGCACGCTGGTTTTCGCCGATCACGCCGCCACTGCTTCATTCACTCTTCTGCTATGCTCATCTGTCGTCTGCCTACTCTGTTCATCACGTGATCCTGACGTCATCTTCTTCTCCACGCACCGCCTCCTCTACCTGTGTGTGTGCTTGCGCTAACCTCTATTGGACACGTGATTATGACGTTTCTGGAATATGCGGGTTTTCAACTTCTCTATTCTTCTCGATGTTTCTGTACGATTATATAATCTCGCTCCACCGCTCAAAATATTGAGTCTGGCTTCGTTACGGTGTGGTGGAAGCAGCCATACTACTGCTACGTTCGATATTGTCATTTACCATCTGGACTGTTATTTTCTTCAGGTTATCCGGTGAGCAAGTTTTATCATAATGTTATTTGGACATTAAATTCTTCATTGGGCCATCTGCCCCACTTGAACTTTACTTTGGCCAGCTTATTACGGCATCAAATATATATGCAAGACATTATTTCGACTAAAACCTTTCAAACACGAACTGTACTACGGACAATGGAATTTTGAAATCACAATATCTATTTCCTTGGACCATCGTTACCTTTTGGTATAATGTTTATTTAACACATTCTGCAGCGTAACTTCACCCGGCGAAGAGAATCCCTTTCCCCCTTCAATCCCTACTTCATTTTTATCCTTTTTCCTTCTTTTCACTTTTTCTTTCAGGTTGCTTCCTCTATATCGACTTATATTACTCTTCATTGTACCCTTTATACTTATTCATACGGTTTTGATGTTTTATATTGTAAATGTGCCACATTTTCCTTGTCTTTCAAGGTTTCTTCTATATATATTTCAGTCTAGCAAACTCTTGTCTGCGATTTACTAAACTTGTTGAAAAATGTTCACTATTTTTATTATCTGTTAAATACATATCCTGCTTGCTTTGTTAAATTCGAGATTTTCTTGTTCCTGTCACCTTCTTTTGGTCCTATTCCTTCTCACTGCGCAAATTCTGCTGTAAATTATTATTCTTATTATTATGATTATTATATCGTTCTGCTTCTTCTACCACGTATATGTTTGAGCTATCAACTAATATTGTATACTATTTTATCTCTGGTTCGTATGTACCTACGACGATAGCTGAGGGTATCTGAATTATTCCTGAACACCCTCACTACCACTATACTGATAATCGGGCCCCTCAGAACAGTAAGATAACAGAGCAATCTCACCTCAGTATGATAGCAAACTTCTTCTCTTACCTCACAATCACGAATTCCTCCGTTATCATTCTTCTAATCACACTAACCACTACACCACAGAGGCGGTCAATGTTCAATTACGCCAGACAAATAAATTATAAAACACTTCGTTTTCTCCAATCTCATTTCAACCTAAAGTTATAGACACGAACAGAATTCGGGTGATAAATTCTGGTCGAATCCCTAGATTATATCAGCGACTCGGAACCTTAATCTAAGAATGTTTAAAGTGGCGGTATACGGAGAAATACCTTCTAACAATCCTCTCTAAACTTTCATTTTGTTCTCTCAAAAATGTTAACTCTCCATGGAAGGTTTATAGGGACCTAGTTCGAAATAATCACCACCATCGGAACTTGCATAACATTTAGGCCCTCACGACTAGCGTCACCGTAGATATTTGATAAATATTGTAGGATTGTAGACCTTAGTCCAACTTGGCTTCACAAGAAACTGCGCCAGTTTCGTTTCGAAAGTCAGTTGTGGGCATAACCAATCTCTTCATCGCAGAAAAGGTACATAAGAATTCAGCCGAGATTCTTTTTACGTAGTTTCTCGAAACAGAGGATAGAATGAGGAAGTTTCTTCCCCGTGTAGTGTAGTCATTCAAACCTTCGCTGCTAATCATTCTCAGACAGATCAACGAAACCTTTTTTCTTGCTATTGGCTTTACGTCGCACCGACACAGATATGTCTTATGGCGACGATGGGACAGGAAAGGGCTAGGACTGGGAAGGAAGCGGCCGTGGCCTTGATTAAGGTACAGCCCCAGCATTTGCTTGGTGTGAAAATGGGAAACCACGGAAAACCATCTTCAGGGCTGCCGACAGTGGGGTTCGAACCCACTATCTCCGGAATACTGGATACTGGCCGCACTTAAGCGACTTCAACTATCGAGCTCGGTGATCAACGAAACTAACAAAATAGTTCTAGCTAACACCAGAAAACGTACTGCACTAGAGATGCGCCTGGACTTGGAAAATATGTCTGAGATTACTGCTAGTAAGTAAGAAGTCATGTGATTGTGCAATATTCTAGGGCTTGTCATTGCGAGACTGAATTCAGCTATAGGGCTTATTACGCTCCATATAAAAACTAATAATTTATTTTTCTTGCTATGTTGATGGTTAGGTATCTATCAGGAGCAATATAATAAGAAGGGTAATAACAATCATCAAAAGTAACATCATCACAATCACCATCATCATCATCGTCATCATCATTATCATCATCCTGAGGGAAAGCAACATCCGTTCAAACTGTAAGCACTAAACGGAAAGGAAAATAATAAAGATCCCTACTACTGATAGCTTCAATACTGTGATGGGCGCCGCTCCTGCCATAAATTAAGCCATTAAAGGCTCTTATTACCATATGAGGATATTCTTAGCTGCAGAAATCATGAAAGAACCATTAGGTACGCAATGCCGAGTATTTATTTCAATTTTAATCCAGAACTTACACAAGTATGTGGCTGAAGTGACTGCTGAATTGTTTAAAGAATATGACTTACAATGTTGATCCCGGGAATGACACTACAGTGCGTCCAAAACTAAGTGGTCACCGGTATATGTGTCCTACCTCCGCCAAGCGTCCACAGCCTCTTCGGTGGGGAGATAGCAGGTGGAAATTCAAGTCGAGAAATTGAACGTAAAGTCCGATTAACTGACATGATCCGGTCAGCGGCCCAGACCTCAGAAAGTAAAGGGAACTTAGCGCATTGTTCTACAAAACGGATTGTGTAATTGATAATACCGTGATATTAGTTTCTGTTCAGAAACATGACAGGCTCAGAAGGGGAATCAACAGAGCTTACCAGGTCATCAACAAGTGAAAACCTTTTTTAAAATATCGCCACATGGAATGTTCAAACTATCCTCCAGATGAGGAAACTGAAGAATGAGGAAAGAGAAATGAAACGAAAATTTATATTCTGGATATAACTGGCCTAGCAGAAACACGCTGGAGTGATGAAGGTGAGCTTAATAGTGCGGAGTACAAAGTGATACACTCAGAGAAACGAAATGGACTGGGAGATGTTTTTCTGCTGTTTGAATAAAACACATTCAATTGATCTTATTGATGTACGTAACAGACCGATTTTGGCTCGTTTTTCGAGCGCTCTGGCGGAAATAGTTCTATTACAAGTTTACCTGCCCATGTCAGCCAGTAATGCTGGAATTTATAGAAGTTCATTCGAAATTAATAGTGGCGCTCACGACTCCCGCCGTGCTCTAGCCTGTGACAACGTACATCTCATTATATTACTCCAGTTTAAGGGAGAGGGACCGATGCATTTCAGAATTGTAGTAAAATCGGCGGGATGCATAAAACTAGATCGCAATGGGCCGGTGGACCACCCAGTATACCAACCACCATCCCTTCCAAAATCAATTCAGAATTGTAGTAAAGGCGGCGGGATGCGTAAAACTAGATCGCAATGGGCCGGTAGACCACCCAGTATACCACCCCCCATCCCTTCCAACATCAGTATTCAAAATATTTTGAATTCACAGTTGTTATTGCAGATGGATGCTTAACTGATCCCCATGTAGGCCTCATAATTATTATGAACCCTCTACTGCATACTGTTGCCATTCGGCAACAAATAACTTTTCAGCTGAATAAATGGATAAATATGCCTTGTTATGTTCACATAACATAAGACATAAGACAAAACAGTCCTACAACCAAAGGTACTCCTTCCACCCCGTCAACATCCGCGCGAACCAACCACCGTTTATTTTACGTGGGCCCTCCCCATCACATTACCACAGGCTTCAGGAGTACCTCTGGCTCAACCTCAAAGACATTACCGACCCACGGTCGTGCAAGCTGTACTTGCACCTTGCCGTACGTACCCATGGCAAGTAGGTAGTAATGTTCGGCCTTTGAAAGCTTAGCGTAAAATCGTGAAAAATCGTATATATATTCCACTATGGCAATCCACATCACAAACGAGTGTTAAGCTATTAGCCCCAGTTAAGAATTGCTGGTACATCTGAAACACTTGAACGTATGTTGAACATTTAAGCTTGAAATTTTCTTCACCAAACGAAAACGAAAAATAATTCATGCAGGAGAGGATTAAATGTTCGTTTTCTCCACTATTACATGTTTTAAGACATTCGAAACCATATTAAATAAGAAGTAAATAAACTACTATGAATTGGTTAATGTTGTAGTCAGTTCGGTAGCAGGTCAAATACACCCTGAGATTGTGTGCTCTCCAGACCTGGAAGTTTCCGTTCTAATTACATCCAGTATATGAAACTGGAAGTCCGCCTCTGTGGTGTAGTGGTTAGCGTGATTAGCTGCTACCCCCGGAGGTCCGGGTTCGATTCCCGGCTCTGCCACGAAATTTGAAAAGTGGTACGAGGGCTGGAACGTGGTCCACTCAGCCTCGGGAGGTCAAATGAGTAGAGGTGGGTTCGATTCCCACCTCAGCCATTCTGGAAGTGGTTTCCGTGGTTTCCCACTTCTCCTCCAGGCAACTGCCGGGATGGTCTCTAACTTAAGGCCACGGCCGCTTCCTTCCCTCTTCCTTCTCCAATCTTCCCATCCCTCCACAAGGCCCCTGTTCAGCATAGCAGGTGTGGCCACCTGGGCGAGGTACTGGTCATCCTCCCCAGAGTCTGAAGCTCCAGGACACTGCCCTGGAGGGAAAACAGATTAAGAAGATGAATATGAAACTGGAGTTCAATTTATTACCATTGACGAATATAGTAATAATAATAAAAATAATAATACGTTAGCATATCCATGTGGAGAATTGCACTGCATTTTATGGCCACATGATGAATGAAACCCACACGATTATCGAACCTATTTTAAATATAAGACCCAGCCAACATGGTTCAAAGAGGTGGAATGGGACTACAGGAGATGGGGATCACTATTGAAGATATACAAGAGGAAACTAAATGACCGCCGGGGTTTTCGAGAAAGGCCAAAAATGAAGACGGGAAAGATGTGGACGGAGAAAGGAAAAGAGCAACACCGGCAACGAATGAAGGAGCACTGGGCAAAGATCAAAGTCCACAGAAGACAGCTGGAATAACGAGGTCCTTAGTAGGCCGATAAGAACAAAGAATATAGATAGCGTGTTCAAACCTCACTGTGGGCAGCCCTAAAAATTGTTTTCTGTGGTTTTTCATCTTCACACCAGGAGAATGCGAGGCCACTGTCACTTCCTGACCATTCCAATCCATTCCCATCCCATCATCGCCATAACAACTATCTGTGTCGGTGCGACGTAATAATTATTATCATAATTTACACTTCATATTCGCCAATAATAATTGTTTTAATAATAAAGAGAGCCAAAATGTATTTCTGAAAACTGATGTTAACCGGAGAGTAAATCTTCGAATTCAGATTAGCTGCATATACCAAGCACGTGTTAACATCAACCAGATTTATTCCTATTCTTAAACACACACGGTAACATATAAGTAGTTTTTCCACATGCTCCCGCAAAGAGTATTCCATATTACGGAGTAATATTGACTTATCTAGTCTCTATTACAGGGCCTCTCAGGGTGCATGCGCGTGGTGCATGCACTGTGCACGGTGCAAAAGACGACTTGGCTTGGTTGACCAGAGTGCAGACCCCCACTCCTCGATTTGGAGCAATAGCGCTTACTCTCTCTTTCCTTACGCCTCTCTCGCTCGCTCCGCCTGTCTCCCTCTTACCCACTTGCGCCGTAGCGCTCCAAATCCGGGTTGAGTTGAGCCGAGTATAGCCGAGTAGAGCCGAGCATAGCCGAGTAGCCCAGAGACGAAGCGTAGATCCGAGCCATACCGAGCGGCACCGAGCGGCACCGATGCACAGTGCACGGAGCTCTTGCGCTTCGCTCTGCACGCGTGAGATTTTGTGCGTTTGAGAGGCCCTGCTCTATTATATCACCAAGCACCGTACATTCAAACCTCTGTTATAACATGAGCGCCATAGCTAATGCGTATTATAACTACTTTTTAAAAAGTAGTTATTTGATTTATTGAAAACGGTATTATACAATGATTGCATAATGCAATTGATACTGGTTCATTTCCTCTCCTACGTTCGGTTAACATCATTATGATTCACTCAATTGCGCATTCACATTTTGTACACTATAGCTTCCTACAATGACATATAAAATGTTATATTACACTGCATATGAACGTTTTCAAACTGAAGATATGCACACCAGATGTATAACTCCTATACTTAGTACCATCAAACTCTCCTTCTAGCTGTAAATTTGTGATTACCGGGAATCGAACGGGTGAAAACTGGTATCGATTTAGGAAGAATTGTTTTAAAATCCTGGTCAGGCATTGAAGGAGAAACGACTGATCTCTGGGAAGGGAACTGGATTTGGGACTCACTAGTTATCCATCAGGCAGTTTATACACCCTCTGAATACAAGAGGTAATGATAAAGAAGTCTCAGACTCGTAAAGAGGTAATTATATACTACTCATTAACAATTATTTTCGCCGCAAATGAAGCAATAAAAATAATAACTAGAGGGCCCGTGCTGTTCGGCAACATTTCTTATAAATAGGTCACATAATGTGTATTCATATGAAATTGCTCAAAACGCTTTTCGGATGTTTACTTTCAGGAGTTATATTACTTGTTAACTATAAATCAAGTTCATTCGCCTGCGTTTATTATTCGACCGCGTTAGATGTTTCTAAACCTTTTAATTCAATTGAAAAGAAAAACTATATTAATTAACATACATCGATTTTACTTTTAATATTGGTC
Organism: Anabrus simplex; assembly: GCF_040414725.1. Lineage (NCBI taxonomy): Eukaryota > Metazoa > Arthropoda > Insecta > Orthoptera > Tettigoniidae > Anabrus > Anabrus simplex. The sequence goes on along the minus strand of NC_090267.1, from coordinate 124,533,932 downwards.
GCTTTATATTATTTTAATATATCTCCCCCTTTCCACCCCAAACCGGAGGGGTTTTTACCCTACAGTTTTCTTTCCCAAACAGCAAGTAACATGAGTATCATGTTTGGTTGAGAGGTATGCTGGAACATGCACACGCACATCTATGATCTCGGTCATTTAGGACATTCTTTTCACCCCTTCAAACCCACATCCCGCTAGGGAATGAACTTTGGCTCGAACGGCATCCAGAGTGTCACGGTTCATCTCGGCTACCCCCAAGGACTATGAACTCGCCACTAATATCGGTAATTTTTCCTTTAGGGATGCTAGAGGTTTCTTGCCCCTACAGTAATCTTTCCAGATAGTAAGTTATATTATCTATACCCAGTTTGGTTGAGAGTTATCCTGAAACACACACATATTCACCCGTAATCTCTGTCATTTTCGATATTTTATTTCTTCACTCCTTCTCACCCCCTATACAATGGGGACTCAGCTTGGAGTTTTCATTTTCATAACCGTTTGTAGAGGAAGAAGAAGATGGTGAAAAGTTTTAAGAAACACATCATAATCCTCACATACTATTGGTTAGGCAACCCACTGATCAGACTTGTTATACCTTCCCCTATTTCCTTTCCTTTTCTTTTTTTTTTATTTTTTTTTTTTACCCTTCTCACCCCCTATGCAGAACTACCTATCAGATTTCGTTCAAGCCACTTCCTCAACACTCCAAGGAGTAATAAGAAGAAATTTTGTTAGTAACGCATGCTACTGGGTATTATATCTGCCCGTAAAATAAAATTTCTCTGTGCAAGCTTTGTTACCTTATTGTTTGAAGCACCTTCGTAGATAATGCACACTTGTACTGAAGAAGATAAAAATAGGGAAAAATGTGTGTTTCTCCACAAAGGTTTGTTTGCTGCTTTACAGATTTCCACAGTTTTCATTTCTTTGCAGTCCTTCAAAACATAAGAACAGGCAGATGTACAAAATGTTTGCCCAGATATTAAGAAAAGGATACATTTTAGATAAAAATATCTAAGCAAATTATATAGGGAAATCTGAAAGAACGACTGACAGTGAAAGGAACTTGCATCAAGCTCCTTTTTTATACCGGGTGAGTTGGCCGTGCGTTTAGGGGCACGCAGCTGTGAGCTTGCATCCGAGATATAGTGGGTTCGAAGTCCACTGTCTGGAGTCCTGAAGATGGTTTTCTGTGGTTTCCAATTTTCACACCAGGCAAATGCTGGGGCTGTACCTTAATTATGGCTGCGGCTTCTTCCTTCCCATCCCATCGTCGCCATAAGACTTATCCGCGTCGGTGCGACATAAAGCAAAGTTGTAAAAAAGAAGAAACATGTTTTTGATCTGTTAACACAGCATGTTGTACATAATTTGCAACAATCTAGCACAGGTGTAAACCATTGTTATCTCACTGGCATGTCCAACTTCCAACAGAGTCTTCGAATTTGGAGAATTACAACTGCCATCTTAAAATCTCCACTACCGCTGCTCGAACAATGTTCTTGAACGCGCGAGTGAGTGCTTCGTAATAGTACAATCTGTAAACCAATATGCTCTTCATGGCGAATCTGTCTACCTATCTACTTTGATTATCACCGTCACAAAGTTTGTTATCATGCAGCACGCACGGTCAATGACCCTCATGAGTCACTATATGTGTTTCTAGTTCAGAACGAACATCAGCTATGAATAATATGTTTCCGTCACAAGAACCATAATCTAACACAAGATTGACAGCTTATAATTAATTTATACCTTAGTATTAGGGCAATGATGGCAGGGTTTCCTTTATTGTTATTCGAACTTGTCCAAATAATTTATTAAAGACCAAACAAACGTTTTCTTCGAGGGAAGCTTGCTTTTTATAAGTCAGAAAGCAATTTATCTGCTTTCACGCTGTCAATGCTTCTTATTGATTGGATAAAATGTACCTTCGCTAAAGGAGAAACATCAAAGCAACTTATTAAATTGATTTCACTCAAAATAATACAATATAAATTATAATCCACGCACGTGTAGTACGGGAGTTCGTCTTCTACGTCCAAGGATATACAAGTTTTCTTTTCGAGTGTCTTTCGTCACACGAAACAACCATCTAACAGCAATTCTTAATTTATATCAAGTAAAACTGAAAATGAGCGTTGTCCTGTTAGACAGGCAGAAGCACAAGGTCATTTATTAAACTATGGCAACAGTTATGATCCTCTAAATTCGAAGACTCTGTTGGAATTTAAAGACATGCCAGTGAGATAACAATGAGGGTCTGGAAGTCCAGTAGATGAGAATTTACGTCAAGTACAGATATTACTCGGCTGGAACACCGTCCGCTAGCAGAAGTAGCAGTGCTCCGCGGCAGAAACGAGAAGGAATGTTACGCATAAACTGTGAACATATTAAAGAATTTTGTTCTCCAGTACCAGATGGTCACAAATTGGGCAAAAACATTCCGGCATGAAAGGGTAGGAAATGTTGAGGTATCATATCCAAAACGCTCGATGACTGTTCGTACTAATGTTGCTCTTGCCACGATTTTCCGTTGCTTCGAGGACTGCAAACTATGACTACTAGAGGAGTTTCCGGTAACTACACACAATCTTTAAATATGATATTACACAATCGTTTGCATGTGTGCTAGATTGCTGCGATGTGATCAACAGTAGTAGTGGTGAATATTTTTCTAAGGAGAAATCACAACGTATTAGCCATCCTTCCTTCAACATTGACCAGAAGAGTACACAGAGAATATCTAAAAGTTCGACGAATGTCGCAAAATCAAACGGAAGGGCCATGAATGATCTAAAAATGAAAAACTCCCCTTGCCTTGCGAACCTAATTCTGTCGGATTCACAAGAGAACATAAGAGTTGATTATGGCAGGCCGAATGGGAAAAAAGGAAGCGGAGCCTCTTGAGTGACGCCTAGACTATCTATGTCAGCTGTTGGTGGATCTGTGGAGGATCAAACCAGCCTTTGGGCTGAATAAATTGCATATATTTTCATTATTATTATTATTATTATCATTATTATTATTATTATTATTATTATTATTATTATTATTATTATTATTATTATTATTATTATTGTACCGAAACGTACACCCGCCCCGTTCATTTAAATGGAGCGCCTTGGAAAATGCCATCTTAAATCTAAAACTCGTAACATTTAGTGCAAGGAATTTGAACTTTTGTCAACAGATGTCTCTACTACAAACTATGTTTTGCCCTCTGGTGTGAAGGTGGACTGTTAAAATTGTTAAGGTTCTTTTTTTAATTTTATGGTTCCCTAAACTGTATTGATTATTATTTGTTTTTGGTGTGTTAAAGCTTACGAGACTTCTATCTCTGCACGCCAACTTGAAAAGTGCACCAATACAAAATATTGTATATTTATTTTCAGCCAATTAGCTGTGTCTTGTATCTATTTAATTACCCAATGAAAATTGGGGGAGTGTCGGGCCTTAGCCCAGAGCTCTCTAGAACCTTCCTCTCGGGTACAAAAGCTGGCACATTTTACGGACCAGGTTGTCTTATTGATCGTTCCAGTCGACAGAGTATGTGTTAAGAAAGGAGGCGGTGGTGCCTCACCCATCGTCGAGTAGTCCATCAGCTCAAGGTAATGGCAGTCCTGGTTTTACTAAGTGATAGTCTTTGAAAGCTAGCTTGAGGGGAAAGTTTCCGATCTTTAACTATGCAATTTAATTTTCTGAATTGTAAATTCCAAGTTCAATTGTAAATTTCAAACAAATCAAAAGAACTTTGCAGAAATCATGGACTAGAGAGTGTGATACCCTCTCGGGTTCCCTGTCAACTTGGATTTGAGGTGACTATGATTTTGTAAAAATGTTTAATTTGTAATCCTTGTAATTTAAATATTCCCTCCATCTAGTTACCTCAGTAGTATAGGCTTAGCCTCTGTAACTTCGGGCCATAAGCCCAAATAGGGTTTTAAACTTTCATTTCGATTTTCAAGGAGTGCAAATATCGGCCTCCTTTCCAATTTGATTTTTTGGAGCAGTAACTTAACCTGTTGTTTTTCATAAATGCCTTGTAGAATGGGTATTCGATACCCCTGGGTCATTTCTTTGATGTAAAGGTGTAGACTGTTGAGCATTGTATACTGATTGAATTGTAAAGTGTAGGTTGTGCCTTTGATAGGCCTGGAAATTTCTGGAAATAGATTCCTAAGTTTCATAGAGCAAATACGCTCTTTCTAGTAACGTAACTGTTGAATGGTGCCTTTGGAAGGCTGTAATGTCATAAGGTTCGGGGAGTAGTCTCCTAGATTCACTTTTAGAGCAATGATGCTCTGATTTTGATGTAAAAGAACTTGGGAGACCCGTCTCCTTCACGGTTTGTTAATGGGAGCAGTTGGTAATTAGGGAGCTGCAAGCTCAAGTTTGCTAATTTGTCATTAGTTGATTGTTCTGATTTTCTAAATGTTGTCACCTAACTTGTAAGCAAAATTGTGGTACCCGAAATTGTAAAGTCTAACTTTGAAAAGAACCAGAATAGCAGAAGGAAATATAACGTATTTTTAATTTTTTTTAATTTTTTAAATTAATCTTCCGATTACATTCTATCGACCCATTCATGTCCGCACCTTCTTTCACCTCTGTCCACCACGATATCTCCGTAACAATTATTATAAAATGTTAGACCTATAATTAAAATGAGATATTATTTAAAATATTTTCATGATTTACAAAATACATAAAATATACTGTGTTATTTACGCATACAGTATATATATAATTTCATACTGCTCAATCATTCCCTCAGTCACACAGTTAGTGAATCACCCATTCATCACTTATTCATGTAATCATATACTACCTTTTATTTTACCAGTCCGACATTCATTCGTTCCCCCACACACTCACAGAAGCATGTACTTATTTATTTGCTTATTTATTTATTTATTTATTTATTTATTTATTTATTTATTTATTTATTTATTTATTTATTTATTTATTTATTTATTTATTTATTTTTTATTTATGTACAAACAGAATCGAAGGGGCATTCTCTTGCCATTGCTTGACAAGGAATTTCATAGCTTTCTGCAAGACAGAGTCACGGGTGAAAGGCGGAAAACGTGTAAACTCTCACCCCCCCCCCACACACACACACACTGTGATGTGAGTGATTAACAAGTGATAAGCCGTGGAAGGGATCAATATCTGTAGAGGCATAGAGGAATGTCCGGAGAAAAGACAGGTCAATTTGTTCCATTATTGTCTGATCGGAAGGTAACTTTATTGGGTAGCAGGAGGACTGACAGTTAATTAGGGTGATTGAAAGTATCTCATTAATTCACGTTTATATCAATCTTTATAAATCGATACAACTCGACATTTAATCTATCAGAAAAGCAGACATTGTTGCTATCCACCAACAAGCAAGGACAGTAGATATACTTCACCCAACGATCAGATTTCGAAGAAACATAACTCAGGTCATGCAAAATGGTGAGGAAGAGAATTCATTTAAGCCCTGTATCTCATATTTATGTGAGAAGTAAAATAACTGTCCTGAGAACGGTTCTGTGAGGACTTCGTTATTTCCAGGTAAAGACAGTGTGACGAAATATACGGTAGATATTCTCAGAACATTTAAGATCCAGCATAATAATTCTCTGAAAAAAAAATGTAAATGGGCAATACCAAGGACTTACTCTGAATTCTCCACCATCACCTCTACAAATGAAACTAATGTTCCTCCATGTGTCAGAATCTTCATGACAGAAGTCGAAATCAGTGTCCATCCAGAGTTTTCATTTCATGTCGGTTCCCACCATGGAAAATTTGAATTTAGTGTCCTAGTACTCATTCTCTGTAAGTTAACTGATGTATTTTTGAATCAGTAAAAATAAATTGGTCCATGAAATATTTAAGCAAAAATTATATTTTCTACTGCAAAATTCTTGAACTGCCCATCTTGAGGAATTAAAAGAACTTTGTACACACAATCACAAGAAAAAATTAACTGTTCTACATGCATACACTCATACATACATATTTTATATTTACTATAGACTCCTATGCCTATCAGAGTTTATTCTGTAAGCATCCGTGGATTTACTAAACTCCTCGGCAATCCTCTATTTGCAGCTGTCTCTGAGGCCTTGTTTAGTCAATACCTCTTACTTTTAGACCATGAAAAATTGAGTCAAACAATCGTCGTCTTCGTATCCTTCTACTTACTTCCCTTACCCACAAGGAACGAGTCTATTACAGTCTTAAGTAGCCTATCCTGCTCCATTCGGTCATGACCCCACCACTGAAGCTGATTCATGCGTACCGTTTTATCCATGGAATCCGTTCCCAATTCAGCCTCTCGTTCCAATTATCTTCCTACCATTGTTACCACCTGCTTTTAGAGCAATCATTCTCGCTACATTCAAGTCTGTTACTTCCAACTTACGAATAGCATATACTGAGTCCATCCAGATTTCACTCCCGTAGATAAAAATTGCCTTAAAACAGTCAGGTATAAAAATAGTTTCGTGCGGAAGCTGACTGATTTCTTACAGAACACCGTTCATCTCAACTTCATTAACTTTCATTTACTCTGCTACAAACCTTCAAGCTTAACTGTTTTATGAAAATATAATTCGTATAATGTCTTTCTTTTTTGTTTACAATTTGTTTGACGTCGCACCGACTCAGATAGGACTTACGGCGACAATGGGATAGGAAAGACCTGGGAGTGGGAAGGAAGCAGCCGTGGCCTTAACTAAGGAACAGCCCCAGCATTTGTCTGGTGTAAAAATGGGAAAACACGGAAAACCATCTTCAGGGCTGCCGACAGTGGGATTCGAACTAACTATCTCCCGGATGCAAGCTCACAGCTATGCACTCCTAACCGCACGGCCAACTCACCCGGTGAATTTCTTTAGAGTAACGAAATAACGCAAATATGTAAATGAAAAATATTGTAATATTTTACTGTCCAAATTTACCCTCTCCTATTTAGAATAAATTTTATTTGTCCTAAATGTCAGCTACCAAGTTTTAAAGCTCGGACGTTATCGTTAACATGGACATATTTTTGGGATGAATGTATCTGGAATTAGCGTCATCAAATTAGCATGGACAATTTTGTACGGACAGAAATCCGAAACCGTGGTAACCAGGCAACCAGTGGTCGTCATCTAAGTCTTCATCATCTTCCATACGTTATTACTGTATGCCACCCGAATCTGAACTCGACTGCGACCCGCTTGTGTGCCTCGGGAGTGGGCCGACCATACATAGGGTCCTATGTCCCACGACGGAGGGGAAATTTCTTATTATCTGCTGGCTGAGGGATTGCAACTTGAGGATGTCATTATGGCTACTAAATTTGTCCTAAATTTCCGCTGTTAAGTGGAAGGATAGGAGTTGCGACTTGAGTGAGGAGACTTTCAGATGGTTTTTTTTTTTTTTTTTTGCTAGTTGCTTTACGTCGCACCGACTTATGGCGACGATGGGACAGGAAAGGGCTAGAAGTGGGAAGGAAGCGGCCGTGGCCTTAATTAAGGTACAGCCCCAGCATTTGCCTGGTGTGAAAATGGGAAACCACGGAAAACCATTTTCAGGGCTGCCGACAGTGTGGTTCGAACCTACTATCTCCCGAATACTGGATACTGGCCGCACTTAAGTAACTGCAGCTATCGAGCTCGGTAGAGATGCGGTTGTGTCTACGAATAATTTGTAATACCAAACGATCGGTACTGAGTTTTTAGGAGGGAAGGGCTGTTTGACGAACACAGGAAGGAACCTGTCATCCGTACTGGGTCGTTTATGGTGGTTGCGAGTGACTAAATTGTGATGATTATTGAGGTCAAGGAGGGGGGATGCAGTATTTAAATTGGCTGGGATCTCAACAGAATATTTGAGTCTTGGAAGCCACCGAGAGGGCCTGGCTTTCTCAAAGTTCAAGGATTAATATTCGGGATTGGGGTTTTCACTGCATAGTGAGCTTGGATAATAGAGTCAGTAAAATTGTCTGGATCAGGGAGTTATCATATAGGGGAGTGGGCTCCGCTTAACTAATTTGTTGAATGAACGCAAGTGGAGTAGAGGTCTGCCTTATATATACAGTAGGTACAAATAGAGCCGTCTTTTATAGGTGTTTCCACCGGCTTTGAATGGCGTTACTTCTAGGTCACAAGGTAAGGCTAGGGCCCACTTGCGTGATTTCACGCTGTGTTACTGGCATCAAAAGTGTACTTTGGACAGCACCGGCCACACACATCGCGGGACGCAAGAGAAGGTGCGCCTTCAAGGTCATTCGCTCTAGGGGACCAAGGTTCAATTTGTTTGCGTGTCTTCCCGTTCAGTGTCTAGCCAGACCTGTGGAATGAACACCCTGCGGTATTGCGTTCTTGTCTGAATATTGCGCGTGGTCCATCTGCGTTCGTTTTGAACTTCCATTTTTCAAAATGGAATTAGACAGCGAATTATCATTTTACGATACAAGGACCAAGAATTAAAAAAACAGAGAAATACGGGTTATCAGTAACGGACGCTGTGCCGGGGGAGACGTGTTTCTTTTGCTGATAGCATTTTTCCTCAAACAGAAAAGCATTTCAAAAACTAAAATCATGCTCTTGGCTGTCTTTCAGTTTATTGTGTAGGTGTACAAATTGCCGACTTGATGATCTGCCACTTATTATAGGATGGATCCAATACTTATTTTACTAGGATGACGACAACGAATGACCAACGCAGCACATAATACAACAACGACGTTATTACGAGGGTAATCCCAAAAATACGGTCTCCTATTTGTGTATAAATACAGAACTATATTCGTGTGGCTGTTGTCACAATATTGTGAAGAGTGCTTCCCGCGCTCGCATATAAACGTGTGCACGCCATGCTGAGGCACTCGAGGACGAGTTCGACTGCCGTAGTGGAAGGACGTGTTCCTCCCGCTCGCTCTCTCTCTCCTTGCCAGGCGCTCTGTACTTTCCCAGTACTAGTCATGCAGCTGTACTTGTTAGTACATCTTCGAAGGAGCTTTGTCTAAGCTGAGCACTTCTCAGTGCTCGCCTCTCTCTTTCAGGATTTTATTTCAGGATGGCCACGACAAACTTCAGAGACGGTCCCAATGGCATGGCGTTGGCGAAAGGAGTTATCTACAGGGGAGGCCGCTTCTACCCAACGCGGCAATGGATGGAGGACCACCCCGAACCGAAGACACCGCCCTCACCGAAGGAGCAGGACGCGTCGCAGACCGAGGTGGAGACGGAGCCGCACAGGGACGGGTGCGACCCCCCTGATGGCTTTTTCTTCTCTGAGGGCTACACCGATCCGGAGTAGGAGGCGATGCTCGTCTACTACAGGCCAGGTCGCCCTGTTCATTCCGAACGGGCCCTAGTACTGGACAGAGTGCGGCGCCCCCTCCAGGGAGGCAGGAGGCTACCGACGACCATGTCCGTGGAGAGCTTTCTACCAGGAGGCCTCATCATAAGGCATCACGACCAGGAGCGGATGCACGACGTGGAGATGGAGCTCTCTACTCTGTTTCAGGTCGTCCGTCTACCTGGGAGGGACGGCGTGCCAGGGACGAACGCCGGCGCCCTCAGGAGGAGTGCTGAGCCGGAGACCAAGGAGGCCATCACCCAGACGCCGAGGAGGTTAAGGCATAGGGCGGTTAACACCGACCTAGTCCAAGCCACCCAGCCGGAGACCACCGACGCCACTACGGAGGTGGAGCATGCCGCCCCCTGGCGCCGCGACTGTGCGACCCAGGCTGAGCGACTCGGAACTGCGAAGTGGACGCAGACCGCTCCTCCAAGGGCCACCTCCACGAAGTGGTCACAGACCCGGGCCTACCAGGAAGGGCCTGTCACCCGGGCGCAATCTAGGAAGGCGCCCCTGATGGCGGATGGCAGCACAGCAGTGGAAAAGGACGCCCCATGGCGTTCGGAGACTGCTACCCAGGCCAAGCCTGCCATCGTGTCTGTCGAGCTGCAGACCTCGATGTGCGCCCTCCAGGACCGGGAACGCAGTCGAGTGGTAGCACCGACAGACGCCGCCGCCGCCAGCCAGGAGAAGGAAGAAGACGGCGACGCAGCGGAGCCACCAGCCACCCCGGGGTCACCAGGCCGGGAGGAGGGCCACCAGGACGAGGCCTCTTCCCCCGCCGAGAAGAAACCCCAGGGAAGAAGAAGACGACGGCGCCGGACCAGGAAGCAGAAGGCGACGCCGGCCCACCACGAGAGGACTGCCCAGCTGCAACGCAGGACTGCTCCCAGGACAGCAGTCAGCCAAGGAGCCAATCAGGAGAGGACCTCAGCAGGTAGCGGCAGTCAGGTGAGAACAGAACGTCCCCCTCAACAGCTCTTGCAGTGTTTCCGCTGTTTGAGGTGGGGCCACCGACAGGTCAGCTGTGGGCTCCAAGTAAGGTGCAACCGTTGTGGTGGTGATCACCATTACACGGCCTGCGCTACACTTAGGGAGGCACCGGTGTGCGCCAACTGCGCGGGGGGCCACCCGGCCTCCCATCGCAGTTGCCCTGTATACCGGGCCATGGCGCGGGCAGAGAGGAAGGAGGCCCGGCGCCATGTCCCACAACCATCCAGCAGGTCCCCGCCTCGGCGGGCTTGGCCTCATTCTCCGGGATTGGAGACTGGGTACGAGGGACCTCAAGGGGGTCGGGCGGTGCGGCAGGCACTAGTGGCTATTGCCGCATGGCTCGGCAACCGGCACGGCCCGCGCTAGTCACAGCAGTGCCCAGAAGGACTGATCCCCTGAATAACTGGAACGGCGAGGAATAGGCTTATGACGGTGCATGATACCTATTCCCAACTAACACAATTACCTGGACCTCTCCAGAATCACATCCTTGCATGTGCTATCTACAAAATGTCAGGTTTTACATGTAGGCGCCTTTCTATTTCCGCCTATGTGGTTTTGTCCTGACCCTTACTATCTGATTACACCACTATTTATACCCACCACCACATCTGGCCTGGTAGCATGCTGAGCATGGGGACAGGCAGATACTCCTGTAGTATCATATTTCCACTCCTCCCTGCTATCTTTTTCTTCTTAGAACTAATATCATGCCGGAGGCCATGTAGATTGAGTCGATGGTCACGCGGGGGGAGCGGGCTTCGGGGGACCCCCCGAAAAAAAAAAAAAAAAAAAGCTGAGGCACTCAGTCTTGGCTTGGTAGCCGTTGAGAATGGAGCTGCCGTTGGATGTTACCGCCAAGTGCAAAGTGCGCGCTGTTATTCGGTTTTTGAGCGCAAAAGGTACTGAACCGATTGAAATCCATCGCCAATTGACAGAAGTGTATGTTGTATCGTTCATGGTTGTCAAAAATATTCGTAAGTTATGTAGAGAGTTTGCAGCCGATCGGACTGAAATCCAAGACGAACGAACAAAGGAGCGGGATACCGTCATTTTCTTTCGAGACAGTCGTGGAGGTTGAGAAAATCGTGCGTGAAGATCGTCGGATCACCCTGAGTGATCTCTGCAATTTGGTTTCTGAAGTTTTCCGAAGCGCCGCTCACAACTTCCTGAACAGCATGGTGGCGAGGTGGTATGATATGACAGTGTCTACAAAAATGCACCGCCCGACATGGTGATGATGTAGAAAAATACCTAAATGTTCAAATTGTAAAATGATGTAAACTATTGTAGAAATAAACAGGTCTGTGTATTTTTAAAAAATAGGAGACCTTATTTTTGGGATTACCTTCGTATTTAATGGAATTCCTTTCATATGCAGAGCAAATGTCCATGCTTTGCTACTTTACAATATGGAGCACACTAATAAAATCCCGCGTGCATACACGCGCCCTATCATCCAGCTGCGTGCAAAACACACAGAAATCCAGCGCGACAGAACGTAAGTGTAGATCGTCCAGCTGCATGAAAAACACGCAGTAACGCAGCTTGAAATCACGCAAGTGTGCCCTAGCGTAGCGTCACCGAAGACATCAGATATTTTGTTGTCACAATACGTATCATGCGAATATTTATGGTCATATTTTTTTTTCGTTTCCATTCCCCACCTGAAGGGGTAGGGCGGGCCACCTAGAGGGTTACGCCCTCGCTCTGGCCAAAAGATGCGGGCGGGTCAAGGAGATGTGCGGAAATGGAAGGTGGGTAAACGAAGTGAGAAATGATAAGATATGTGTTCGAAGAGGCAAAGTTAGATAGATGGGAAGTAGAATTGGGGAATAGGGAAGTGCATGTGGACTGTTTTAATATATGACTTAAGAGAGACATAACAATAATTTTAATAATAATTTCGTGTGGCTATTTCTAGCCGGGTGCAGCCCTAGTAAGGCAGACCCTCCGATGGTGGTGGGCGGCATCTGCCATGTGTAGGTAACTGCGTGTTATGGTGGTGGAGGATAGTGTTATGTGTGGCGTGTGAGTTGCAGGGATGTTGGGGACAGCCCCGAGCCACTGGAATTAACCAATGAAGGTTAAAATCCCCGACCCGGCCGGGAATCGAACCCGGGACCCTCTGAACCGAAGACCATTCAGCCAACGAGTAGGACAAGAGAGACATGACGGAACTGAAGGAAGGTAAGTTCATAAATTTGTGTGCTAAATTACTGACCGTTTTGTTGAACGTTCATCTTTAGGTGGAGCTATCTTTTTGTGCTCTGGGTCAACTGCCATATTTTTGGAAGTAGATCATGACGCTACATTTTTCTTTCGATTTATAGGAACTATTTACCTCCCCTGTACACCATGCCTGTTGTAAGAGGCTACTTACAGGGTAATAACAAAATAATCTTTTCTGGCTCCCTCGTCTTCTAAACCCAAAAATGCACCCATGTGGTATGCTTTATACAGTAGCGGAGAAATTTACATACATATATTTTGTTATAATTTGATAAAGCCTCCGTGGCTCAGGCGGCAGCGCGTCGGCCTCTCACCGCTGGGTTCCGTGGTTCAAATGTCGGTCACCCCATGTGAGATTTTTGCTGGACAAAGCGGAGGCGGGACAGGTATTTCACCGGGCACTCCGATTTTCCCTGTCATCTTTTATTCCAGCAACACTCTCCATTAACATTCCATTTCATCTATCAGTCATTAATCATTGCCCCAGAGAAGTGCGACAGGCTTCGGCAGCCGGCACTATTACTACCCTCGCCGCAAGATGGGAGCTTCATTCGTTCCATCCCTGACCCGGTCACTGACTGGAAAACAGGTAGTAGGTTTTCATTTATCATATTTTATTATAATTTTATGTAACTAATTACAATGTGTTCATAAGAATTACTACTAATACTGGGATCAACGGCCGTCCAGCTAAGCACCTCTGTGCTTGAAGGACAACATCATTGCGGCTTGTCGACATTTGTATAAATTACAGCACGTGACACACTACAGCCCTTGAAGGGCCTTGGCCTACCAAGTGACCGCTGCTCAGCCCGAAGGCCTGCAGATTACGAGGTGTCGTGTGGTCAGCACGACGAATCCTCTCGGCCGTTATTCTTGGCTTTCTAGACCGGGGCCGCTATCTCACCGTCAGTTAACTCCTCGATCCTAATCACGTAGGCTGAGTGGACCTCGAACCAGCCCTCAGGTCCAGGTAAAATTCCCTGACCTGGCCGGGAATCGAACGCGCGGCCTCCGGGTAACAGGCAGGCAAGGTACCCCTACACCACGGGGCCGGCACGCTCTAAAAGCTTTCCTAAGTATTCTTAGAACCATTTATATAGATAATGTGAATTCATAAGCATCATAGTTTTCAATTGAAATTTGAAAATCTACTATTCAATTTGAATATAATCTCAGTATCACAAAGATTAATCTGATATAATGATATGTGTCCGCCTCTGTGGTGTAGTGGTTAGCGTGATTAGCTGCCACCCCCGAAGATCCGGGTTTGATTCCCGGCTCTGCCACGAAATTTGAAAAGTGGTACGAGGGCTGGAACGGGGTCCACTCAGCCTCGGGAGGTCAACTGAGTAGTGGTGGGTTCGATTCCCACCTCAGCCATCCTGGAAGTGGTTTTCCGTGGTTTCCCACTTCTCCTCCAGGCAAATGCCGGGATGGTACCTAACTTAAGGCCTCGGCCGCTTCCTTCCCTCTTCCTTGTCTATCCCTTCCAATCTTCCCCATCCACCGCAAGGCCCCTGTTCAGCATAGCAGGTGAGGCCGCCTGGGCGAGGTACTGGTCATTCTCCCCAGTTGTATCCCACGACGAAGAATCTGAAGCTCCAGGACACTGTTCTTGAGGCGGTAGAGGTGGTATCCCTCACTGAGTCTGAGGGAAAAACCGAACCTGGAGGGTAAATAGATGATGATGATGATGATGATGATGATAATGATATGTTCAAGCATCTCATTTCAAGGCGTCTGTGTTCCATTGTTTTTTATCAAATACTTTTTATATTTTGTCAATTTTAGTAATCTCCAGTTAAGGGGAAAGCAGAATAAAATGTATTCAAAGTAAAATCAACAACGGTTTATGGTAACTATCTCCACGGCGGAGTACACGCATTTCCTATGCGGCATGACTATTTATAACGCCTTTATGACAACTTTGACCAAGTTGAACATATTGATTTTATTTAGTATTTCATTGGTAACCAATTTGAGACCAAACATTTGAATATACGTCCAAGTTCTGAACAAGGTGTATGATGTGTAACGACTCCGATGGGAAATACACTATAATCAGTTTCATTATATTTACTCCGGTGTGTAACTCCATATATTTTCATTTATTCATTAGAAAGGCGTTCAGCATTTTATGTGATACAAGGGTTGTAGGCGATAAGAATAATGTCTTAGTATATTACCGTGTTGTTCATAGGCCAGATAATCTCCTGTTTCTTACGTACTTAAGAGTACAAGTACGCGTTATTTCTTTCTTTACGAGGATATAGATATCTGTACTGGCGTGGTGGAAGGCGGAATAATCCAAGAAGGCCCATAATTTCTGAAAGCGTTAGCATGAATGTTTCATGTTATCAAGATGCCGGCAATCCGCCTACCTCACGGTAATCGCGTGGTTGCTGGCACCCGCAGCACAGGAAATGCAAATAGCTGTTTCTTTCTCCCTCCGGCGGGTGAATAATTCTACTCCATCCAATGAATTCTGCATTCTTTCTCTTTTATGGATAGCCTAGACTGCAGATTTCTGGACTTCGTGATTTCACATGTCTATGCCGCAAAGATGGTTTTGATACTGATAATGATATCAATAATAATACCGCCTTGAGTGGACGCGCGTGTTAACGCGCTACGGCTATGGAGCTAGTCTCTGCATTCACGAGACGAAAAGGGTTCGCACCCTCACTTCCAGGCAAATGCCGGAACAGTTCCTATTACCAGGGCATACCCGACTCCTTCCAATTCCTACCACGACTTCATTCACCATCATTCAATGCCTCTTTATTAGCTCCTCAACTGAGTTTAGCGAAAGGAAGGGCAACCGGCCGTAAAACAACATGCCATATAATTACATCTCAACTCATCCCCGAATAGCTTATTTATTATTATTATTATTATTATTATTATTATTATTATTATTATTGTTATTATTATTATTATTATTATTATTATTATTATTATTTATTCATTCTCATAAAAGCCACTAGATAGCACTGTCTCCTATTCTCTCTGTCCACCCGGACTCCCACTAATACTTACAGGCTAAACAGTACGTCACACAGTTCACGTACGCACGCGCTTGTACCTTAGGACAGTTCACTGTACACAGTATTCCAAAAATGGCCGCATACTGCACAGTTCGCGCGCTCATAAATACAGTCTTATATTCATGATGATGATGATGATGATGATATTTGTTGTTTAAAGCGGCCTAACAGGTAGGTCATCAGCCCATAATTGTAGGCCTACTAGGTGCAAAGAAATGATACGATAATTAAAACTTCAAAATGTATCCACTGACAAGAGTCTAAAACGAACAATGATGAAAATATGACCATGAATCCTGAAGAGTCAGTGGATCCAATTCACAATTTCCTTACTTTCAGAGATGATGCTTGTTGTCCAAAGGGTCCAAAATCCAGGTTACCGGTCCCTCACAATAGTAATCACTGGTAAAGCAGAACCATGGTGTTCCTCCTATAGTGGTACTAATCACAAGCAGCAAGAAAGATTAATTTACAGATTAATGAAGGGAAAACTAAGTATATGCCCGTAACCAAGAAAGACTACCAGAGTGGGTCTACATTCATAGAAATTGGCTTGAATAAGTTTGATGTTGTGCATAGCTTTGCCTACCTTGGATCAGAAGTTAATTCCAAGAACAATGTTAGTTCTGAAATCCAAAAACGTATACTGTCTGCCAACAAGTGCTATCATGGCCTCAGAAAACATCTGAAGACTAAGTTGCTGTTTAGGAAAACTAAAGTTCTGATGTATAAAGTTTTAGTAAAGCCTGTATTAACATATGGTGCTTAGACCTGGACACACTCAAAATCTGATGAAAGACAGCTCGGTATATTTGAAAGAAGGATTTTGAGGCAGATTTTAGGGCCAGTGGAAGAAAATGTTGTCTGGAGAAGAAGATATAATCATGAATTGTATAATTTATATAACGAACCAAACATAATAATAATAATGTTATTTGTTTTACGTCCCACTAACTACTTTTTGAGGTCTTCGGAGACGCCGAACCAAACATTGTTAACTGCATAAAGATCAGAAGGTTGGAGTGGGCAGGACATGTGTTGCGTGCTAAAGACAGAATGATAAAGAAGATATTTAATGCAGTGCCAGAAGGAATCAGGAAAGTTGGCAGACCAAAGTTAAGGTGGGAAGAAGGGATGAGAGAGGAAGAATTGTAGGAGCTGTGCACTTAACGGTAAAGAATGGGGAAACTTCTTCTGTAGGCCAAGGCCCACAAAGGGCTGTCGGTGCCAGTAATGATGATGATGATGATGGTACTAATCACAGGTGATGTATGTCATATACAACGGCATTACTCACAGACAACAGAAACCCATGATGTTTCGCACGTAATTGCACTACTCACGCGTAACGCAAATCCATGGTTCTCCATACATAGTGGAACTAATCACAGGCCACATATACACAAGTTGTTGTTCACATAGTGGTACTAATCATAGGCAATGTAGACCCATTCTGAACAGAGTAGAACCAATAGGTCAAATACACATGTTGCCACTTTTCACAAGCCAAGTCCAGACCGTAGTATTCCTCGCATAATGGTACTGCTCCTACGTAACGTAGACCCATGGTTTTCCTCGCAAGGTGGTACAAGTTGCAAGTAACGTCGACCCATCGTATTCCGCACGTGATGGTGCTGAACACAAGTAGTCTCACGGTTCTAATGTCATCATCCTTTTTAGCCACCACTTACAACAGGCAGGGGATACCGTGGATGTATTCTTCGTCTGCGTCCCTCACACACAGGATCGTATTCATCCTTCAAGGTCGACCGTCACTCCTCTCCTGTATTCTCCCTCGCCACTAAACTGGACTACCCGCATCCGCCACCAATATCACTCAGTGCTCCACAGCAGTCACTCACGCGTCTGGCCCGTATCGCTCTCAGGCTGATATTACAATGAAACTGGCTTGCTTTCGACTACCGCCTTATATAGGAAGACCAAACACTTCAGAATGGTCCGGGATCTGGAGACGTCTAGAAGTCTCGCGTCGTACAAAACTCTACATTAATCGTCTCGTAATTTCCACTCGGACTCGCGCTGCAGCTACGGCACGATGGATAGGGGATGAGACTTGTCTACAAGTGGTGCGCTTGATGAGGAAGCGGATGGGCTATAAGGATGACGTCACAAGCCCGTCCAAATTTCCAATTCGCATGGTGGAAACTATACACATTACAGTGCATAATACCGTGTTGTTTATATGCAGGAAAATCTCTTGCTTTTACCGTACGAGAAAAAATAAGGGATACGATTTCCAAGTTAAGTGGTGATGGTCATCAACAATAGCAATATATTGATTAATTATTCTTAATATTGAGATGTTCTTCGTCTCCTCTACTGCAACTCGCTTCGACTAAATGCCTGTACAAATCTAACCCGTCATTAATGCGTACAACAGCTAACATCGAATAATAATAATTAAGCCTTGAGTGTCTGTGAATGCTATGAAAAGTCCTGGGGCAGTAATAAATATCTATGTTTCAATGAAAGAATATCATACTCTTTATTTTGCATGGTAAGCGTCGTTGTGATATTCCCGTAGGTTTTAGGGATAATCACATAACATTCGGTGTTACTCAGCTAATTTCAGTTCTTCTCCAACAATTGGAAATGTTTGAGAATAACACTGTGAATAACAAATACAGTAGGTATGGCCTTGTACGCCCACTGAAACCAACCATTATTTTATCCTTTGTTACTACCAGGGACGCAATTAGCAAGGTTTTATTGCACGCTTGAATCAATAAGTTCCGCAAACAATCACAAAGTTGAGAGCTGGAATTTAGTGCGGTACAATAGCATGTTTTAAATTAACTAGAATGAATGATCATGGACTCTATTCCAATATAAGGAATAGTTATCCTTCGTATAATCCAGGGTTTCACAATTTATCTGATTCGTCGTGGTCCCAGCTGAATTCTACATCCCTTTCATTTACTTGTGGAAGGGTCCTCGTGTTACTTACCTTGATCGAACTCTCGTCGTCAATATTGGTTGGGAACTATTGTACTCAAGATATGTTATCACTAGTAGTGGTACGTATTCCAGCCGTTGTACGAGAATTTATATAAATTCCAATCCCTTAACTATGACCATGATATCAGCAGTCACCTAAACTAAAAGTTTGAGACATATCGAGTTAATTTATAACAGTTAGGTTCTTCAGTTTGCCGAAACTAACTTTGAGTAGATAAATTTATAAACTACCCGAAATGGAAAGCATGGTAAAAGTATTACACCTGGAAAGGAAAAAACTTAATTAAATCGAAATATCATGTTTCGTTCGTAAATGAACATCATCAGATTCTATCAAATCACACTCAAATAAGTATGTTATTTCTCTTTAAATATTTAGAAACTTACTGTAAATGATGGAGTCTCTACTCCATCATTAAGATATTTTCCAGATTCCAAGTTCCTAAATATTTAAACAGAATTAAACATAAACAATTATGTGCGGTAGAATTGCGGCAGCGATTATGTTTGGCGATACTGCCAACGTTAGTGATGAATCTGTACTTCTTATTCTTATTATTACCCCCGTTCACTAATTATTGGGGCCTACGCGTGATGGGGAATGGATCCATTTTTACTGCCGGATAAGCTTCTTGACGCCAAACCTTTGTGGAGGATGTAATCATAACTGCACTTTTCTATGTTCTGGTTGGTAGTGTGGTGCGTGTTGTGTATATATGGTGTGTGTACTGAGAAGAACACAGAAAAAGGCCTCGAGACAGAGGCATTTAAAGGGAATCGAATCCATTGTCCTTTAAACTGAAGGTTAATACAATGACTATTCAGCCAACGGGCCGGACAACTTTGATAATAAGAATATTTCTATTAGTACACCCTACAGCTTTTCTGATTCTCTTTCCAATACCTATATTCCTTGAAAGATCGAACTAACTCTCGCTTTTTCCAATGATGAGAGATGATACCGGACGATTAAGACGTCGAATTTGCCTTTAACAGAAGACGTAGACATTAAATTTCCCTTTAAGAGGAGAGGTAAAAGTTTCTTAGACCATTTTACAGTTCAGTCTCCTATAATCTTTTACGAGATGCAAGGAACCGTGAGGTTTGTTAACCAATAGAATTTGGCATGCTTAAGGTACATAATTTATAAAATAATTATGCTTATTGATCTTCCGCAGTTGACTGGTTTTTTGGATTTAAAATGCTCTAGTACTTTGAATATGCCCATGATTCTTATATTAGTGACATACTCTAAAACCTCCAGGATATTACTTAAAATATCCTACATTAAACCTTACCTTGTAATTTTTCAAATTTCGTAGTACTTACTATTTTTAATTTGGCAAAGTCACATTCCACAGGCTACTATACACGACAATTTGGGGCTAAGAAAACAATAAGTGACACGTTCGTCATTCTACTATTACTAGATAACTGAGGACCTCTTAAAAATGTCACGTGGACCGGGCGAGTTGGCCGAGCAGTTAGAGGCGCGCAGTTGTGAGCTTGCATCCGGGAGATAGTGGGTTCGAAACCGACTGCCGGCAGCCCTGAAAATGGTTTTTCGTTGTTTGCCATTTTCACACCAGGCAAATGCTGGGGCTGTATCTTAATGAAAGCCACGACCGCTTCCTTCCCACTCCTAGCCCTTTCCTCTCCCATCGTCACCATAAGACCTATATGTGTCGGTGGAACGTAAAGCAGCTTGAAACAAAAATGCAGCTTCTCCCCGGGGGCCCTCATACTTCGAGTGCTCGATTATGCGCAATCAACACAATTCGGAGGGCCATTATGAGTGAAATTGCCGACCGATTTGATTCTATTCTCTTTTGGTTTGCAAAATAGATAGGCTAAAATGTATGGCACTACTATAAAATCTAAGAGTATGATGACATTATCGTAATTACAGGTACAGTTCGTGAATAAGTGAGTGTGAACTTTGTTAACATTTGCAACAAGTTCTATCTTGCAGTTACGGTACTTTTTCAACCGTAGCCAATACAATTAAACACTATGACGAGCGCTCGGTGATAAAAACATAGTGGTGAAAGAATATCGAAGATATCTCTATCGGATTAAAAGTTATGCGACAACGAAGTTAGTAATGGAGTGCAGCTAGGACGACTCACTGATGCATTCGATTCTATTTCAGGTTAGCTCATCACATAACAGCAAAAATGCTTCGCCTCTTATTTCATTTCTCATACCACCGTTCCCTACTTAGTGGTTTGGCTTGGTTACACAACTCATTGGTGATAAAATAATGCTATGAAACACAGTTAAGTTCGCTGCAAGCAACAAATAAACACATTGCATTAAAAAACCAGTTCGCGAGCAGAGGTTTCTACACCCAAAGCAATGTTAAATTACTTTGGTAAAAGAACAAAGCCTAGAGAACATGATATAATGTAAATATTTTCGATGGTGTTAGAGTTATCATGAAAACCATTCGTCGAAATTAAGATGAGTAACACACATATGGTGGAGTGGAATGTACGAAATGGTGGACATCGATCTTCACAAACATACCTCTGGAGCAAAGGAGGTAATATTCAATTTTCACCATTTTATATAGGAAACTATATCCTATGAGAACTTTCTTCAGCTTATTCCAGCCTTTTCTGGGGTCGCTGGAACCACCCAGTCTCATCTTAGTTTTGAGCCGCGGTTTTTGTACGGGTGCATTTCCAGACGCCAAGTGGACTTAAAGATGAGAATCTAGACCCAGGCACGACCTAGATTCAACCCTTAGCCTTCTCAGTGGAAAGGAAGCAGATAAGCTACTTAGACGATCAAGTACTCAAGCAAAAATCTAGAAAGAAAAAATTAAATTGAAAATTTTGATTTGTTGTCCCTTAAATACATATTTTCCTCTTAAAATCACTGTTAGCACGACCACAGATTACATACTCATTCTCATTAGCATACAGACGACCGAGTGTTTTGGCATTCGGGGGATGCTGGGCTCAAATCACAACGTTCGTAGCTATGGTTTCCCATTTTCACACCAGGCAAATCCGGCCAAGGCCGCTACCTTCCCAATCCTAACCCTTACCCCGAAAATATTTGATGTGTTAGTGCGACCTTCAACCATTAGCGAAAAAAATTAAAGAGAGTGTTAGTCGTGTTACAATGAGCCGTGTGTCTTTGCTCCGGGGAAATAGGTCGGATAAATTAAACTTTGCCTCTTATGACTTGTTACTAATTGAGGTAACTGAAAGAAACCATACTGTAGACCTCCGGTGTTAACAGAACTTCGTGTTGCATGTTTGTTTCCATAATGTAAATCAATATCCCCACTTGTGATTCGAAGGCTTTATAAACTTTCTTTGATGTCGAAATGGAGTGCTTGTTTGCTCTATGTAGTTACTCTGTAATAATGGGCCCACTTCCTGCAACTAGACTAGGATTGATTTCGTGTTGCTCACATATAGGTGTGTGCACAGTGAGACCGCCAACGTGTCGTGTGATGTCGCCCATTAGCATCGACACTGTCGTCAATACCGCAGTACAGCAATCTTCAGCAATGTACGCCCACTTTCCCGATGCAAACATTTTTACAATTGGATTGGGGTAAAGGATACTTCCACCGCATTCCCTGTCCACCATAAGGGGCGAATACACGATATTGTTCGCCATGTGCTTTCAAATTCGGAGCGCGAATGGGTAGCCATAGCGCCCCTAACTGAATATGATGTTGACTACACATTCCTGCCCTTCTTCTTTCGCATCCGATCTCCCACGGTCAGTTCTTGTTCTAGCTCCCATCGTGGGTCAGTGGTAGAGTTTCAAGCAGTGAATATCAAGTTCGCGGGTTCAAAGCCAACAGAAGGTAGACGAATTTTATAAGAAAGACCTCTGTCAACACTACCATAATTGACACCAAGGCAGGCAAAATTACGTCAAAAATGTATTTAATATTGTAGATTAGGATTTACGAGTATTATTGTTATTATTATTACCCTCCCCTGCGAACTATGTGACCTTGCCGCGGTGGGGAGGCTTGCGTGTCCCAATGAAGCAGATAGCCGAGCCGCAGGTGCAACCATATCGGTTGGGTATCTGTTGAGAGACCAGACCAAGGAATGGTTCACCGAAAGAGGGGTAGCAGCCTTTAAGAAGTTGCAAGGGGGGCAGTCTAAATGATTGACTGATATGGCCTTGTAATAATACTCAACATGGCTTAGCTGTGTTGATACTGCTACACGGCTGAAAGCAACGGGAAACTACAGCCGTAACTAACTCCCGAGGACATGCAGCTCTCTCTGTATGCATGATGTACTGATGGTGGCTTCCTCCCGGGTAGAATACTCCGAAGGTAAACTAGTCCCCCATTCGGATCTCCCGGTGGGGACTGCACGAGAGGGGGCGATCACCAGGAGGATGGATCCCGACATTCTGGAGTCGGAGCGTGGAATGTTAGAAGTTTGAATCGTTGCGGTAGGTGAGAGAATCTGTAAAGGGATGTGGATAGGCTAAAGTTAGATGTAGTTGGTATAAGTGAAGTACGTTGGCAGGAAGACCAGGATATTTGGTCAGGCGACTACCGAATTATCAACACAAAATCAAACAGGGGAAATGTAGGAGTTGATATAATAATGAATAAGAAAATAAAGCAGCGGGTAAGCTACTACGACCAGCATAATGAAAGAATTATTGTCGTCATGATAGACACCAAACCAATGCCCACCACAATAGTGCAGGTCTACATGCCTACTAGTTCATCAGATGATGAGGAAATCGAAAGAATATATGAAGATATAGAAGATTAAATACAATATGTAAAAGGTGACTGAATATAATTGTGATGGGAGACTGGAATGCAGCGGTAGGCCAAGGAAGAGAAGGTAATACAGTAGGAGAATTCGAAAGAGGAAGTCGGCTGGATGAATTCTGCACTGATCATAATTCAGTCCTTGCCAATACTTGGTTCAAACACCACAAACGACGTCTCTATACGTGGATGAGACCTGGAGACACTGGAAGGTATAAAATAGACTTCATTATTATTAGGCAGAGATTCAGAAACCAGGTGTTGTATTGCAAAACTTTCCCAGAAACATACGTGGACTCTGACCACAATTTGTTGGTCATGAAATGCCATCTGAAGTTGAAGAGATTGAAGAAAACAAAGAATGAAAAAAGATGGGATCTGGAGAAAAGAGTGTGAGGGATTGTTTCAAGGAACACGTTGCACAAGGGCTAAATGGAAATGCTGAAGGAAACACAATAGAGGAAGAGTGGTCAGTCATGAAATATGGAGTCAGTAGCGCTGCTGAAGGAATGTTAGGAAGGAAGAAAAGATCAACTAAGAATCAGTGGATAACTCACGAGATACTAGACCTGATTGATGAACGACAAAATTACAAGAATGCTAGAAATGAAGAGGGCAGAAAAGAATACAGGCGATTAAAGAATGAAGTGGGCAGAAAGTGCAAGGTAGCTAAGAAAGACTGGCTGAAGGAGAAGTGCAAGGATGTCGAAGGTTGAATGGTCCTAGAAAAGCAACATGCTACATACAGGAAAATCAAGAAAACCTTTCGAGAAAGGAAATCTAGGTGTATGAATATTAAGAGTTCAGATGGAAAGCCACTTGTAAGGAACGAAGACAAAGCAAAAATATGCCAGGAACATATCCAACAGTTTTATCAAGGTAAAGATGTAGATAATTCGGTCTGGAACATGAAGAGGCTGTTGATGCTGAAGAAATGGGAGACCCAATTATGAGGTCAGAGTTTGACAGAGCTGTGAGCGACCTAAATAGGAACAAGGCACCTGGAATTGATGACATTTCCTCTGAATTACTGACTGCCTTAGGAGAAACCAGCATGGCAATGTTATTCCATTTAGTGTGTATGATATATGAGACAGGAGAAGTGCCATCCGATTTTCGACAGAATGTTGTTATACCTATGCCCAAGAAAGTCGGTGCTGACAGGTGTAAAAACTTTAGCTCTGTATCTCATGCCTGCAAAAGTTTAACATGTATTATTTACAGAAGAATGAAAAAAATGAAGCTGAGTTGGGAGAAGATCAATTTGGCTTCGGAAGAAATTTAGGAACACGTGAAGCAATCCTGACTTTACGTCTGATCTAAGAGGATCGAATCAAGAAGGACAAGCCCACGTACATGGCGTTCGTAGATCTAGAAAAGGCATTCGATAATGTTGATTGGACCAAGCTATTTAAGATTCTGAAGGTGATCGGGATCAGATACTGAGAAATAATAATTATCCACAATCTGTATAAAAATGTCTGCAATGATAAGAATCGAGGGCTTTGAGAAAGAAACAGCAATCCAAAATGGAGTGAAACAAGGCTGCAGTTTGCCCCTCCCCCCGCCTTTTCAATGTTTACATGGAACAGGCAGTAAAGGAAATCAAAGGGACATTTGGCAAGAGAATCCCAATCCAAGGAGAGGAAATCAAAACCTTGAGATTTGCCGATGATATTTTTTTTTATCTGAGACTGCAGAAAATCTCGAGAAGCTGATGAATGGTATGAGCGAAACCTTGTGTAAGTAGTACAAGATGAAAATAAATAATTCCAAAACAAATGTAATGGAGTGCAGTCGAACGAAGGCAGGTGATGCAGGAAATATTAAATTAGGAAATGAAGTCTTAAAGGAAGTAGATGAACATTGTTACTTGGGTAGTATAATAACTAACGATGGCAGAATTAAACAGGGCATAAAATGCAGATTAGCACAAGGCAAGGAAAAGCTTTCTTAAGAAAACAAATTTGCTCACTTCAAACATTGATATAGGAATTAGAAAGTTTTGAAGACCTTCGTGTGGAGCGTGGCATTGTATGAAAGTGTAGCATGGACGATAACGAGCTCAGAAAGAAAGAGTATAGAAGATTTTGAAATGTGGTGTTACAGAAGAATGCTGAAGGTGAGATAGATGGATAGATCGAATCACGAATGAAGGGATACTGAATCAAATTGGCGAGAGGAGATCGATTTGGATAAATTTGACGAGAGGAAGAGATAGAATGATAGGAAACATCTTAAGACACCCAGGACTTGTTCAGTTGGTTTTTGAAAGAAGTGTAGGTGGTAAGAACGGTAGGGGTAGACCAGGGTATGAATATTGCAAGAAGAATAGAGCAGATGTAGGATACAATAGTTTCGTAGAAATGAAAAGGTTAGGACGAGGGTGGCATGGACAGCTGCATCAAACCAGTTCTGTGGACTGATGACTCAAATAATACATATTATTATTATTATTATTATTATTATTATTATTATTATTATTATTATTATTATTATTATTAATTGCGCCACTGTAGTATAACGCTTAGTGTCATTAGCTGCCGTCCTCGGGGGCCCAGATTCCATTGCCGGTACTGCTAGAAATTTAAGAATGATAGGAGGGCTGGTATGTGGTTGAAATGGCACATGCAGCTTACCTCCATTGGGGTTGTGCCTGAAAAGAGCTGCACCACCTCGAGATGAGAGCACGAGTTAACTTTTATTATTACTATTATTGTTATTATTACTAATAATTATATATAAATACAACTGTGAGGAGTAACATTCACAAGACTCAAGCTCTTAAGCAACAGGAAATTAGGATGTGCGATTTGCATCAACATATTTTAAACCGTCTGAATAATGCAGAAAAATCTTTACTTTCTTAAAAATTCAGTGGAGTATGAAATATTCTCAATGGGCACGCTCAGATCGTTGTCTTTGAAATATGACCACCGTTTTATGAAATAAATCCCTGTGTGTGTCTATTCTTTCAAGGACGGCATCAATCCGTCATCAATGTTAGGGATAAAGTACAGCTTACTGATCTTACGTTTAAAATAATAAACAAGATTCTAATAAATCTGTAAGGCGAAGTTTATGTTAGTAAAATGAGGTACTATATTATCTAACTTGCTTCCAAAATTAATGCTATTGGCAACAACGCGTTTACCTGGTTTAGCAGTACTGTACTATAGTTGTAATATTCTGGTATAGCAGTACTGTACTATTGTGTAATACTGAAAGATAAATTTTGACAGTTCTTAGAGAGAAGTCCATTTACTGCCTGCGTGGTTGGGGGAAGGGAACAGAGGGTATCATTACCATGGAAACGTGGGCGAACCTATTGCGGTTGGCATGGAGATGAGCCTGCTGGCCGGCTCGTAATGCTTGGAGTTGCCAAACTTCTCACAGCGGTCTGAACGAAGGAACAAGTGAGGCGGAAGCGAGGGGAAAGAGAAAGGAATGCAGGAAAGTGACATCACGGTGAAATGGCACGTGCAATGCTCCTCCCTCCAGCTCTATCTGTCAAAAGGCTTATTTTAATATTAAGGGTATAAGACTTCAGTTCGGAAAAATCACAAATAGTACATATAACAAACTATAGCCTATGGTGTCTCCATTGTAAGATTATTTTCATAACTGAGGACGATCATCAAAAAAATCGCGAATGTTCGTAAGGACAGAGACACCAGGCAGTTGTGGGATCGCCTTCAAAACGTACGGATGATTTCTGCTAGGTGCGAACTTACAGTGATGAACAGAACTTATCCAAACTTACACACACATTCACTGAATTACTATGTGTAAGATACGATAAAAGTAGAACAAAATGAAAACGGAAAAAACAACTTTCTGTTAATGTACCGTTGATACACTATCTCCGGCCTGTTAAACTGCGCACCTTCTATAAGGCAATCTATGTATTTTAACTTGAACTGATATAGTACTAGATAGTTTGGTTTTCAACTGTGAGATCTGTAATCAGTCTGGTGGGATCAGCGATAATTAACTCTTAAGGAAAAATTTTTACCATTGACTAACCTTAGTTTTTGAAGATTTTTCATGTATCAAAGTTGTCAACACTTCTGCTGGTTCCTTCTGCAATATCAATCAATCTATCAGAAATGTGTAAATATTTTATCTAGGGCGTGTACATGTATAGAGGCTATCAGTAAAGAGTTCTGGAATCTTCCCCTTAAAAATACTATGAAAGGTGGGAGCTTTAGGGCCGTATTGTCTTCTCTTTGCCCCAGTTTAATGAGCGCGGTGTGTTTTAACGGGGGCAAAGTCCGCGGGCGACGTTCGGAAGACCCAGAAACTTAAGGAAATAGCAGAATTTTCATAAACTTGTACTAGCTCTTGTGGATAGCTTGAGGGGAAGGTTTCAGCCTCTTTTACTTCATGTACAATTTCTAAATCTGTTGGTTTAAATGTAGAATTTTCGGCCAGTCTGAGAAATCCGTTCTATTCCCTACTGGTAAATATGTAATGTAAAGGAACAAAGTGTGATTATCGTCTGTTGTTTCCCATTCAACTTGGTATGGGGTGACTAAAGTTTCAAAACCTCTAAAGTTATTACCACTCTTTTCGTACTTAATGTTTCTCATTTAGTCACCCCACTGTAGAATAGGCTTAACCTCTATATCTTTGGACCATAAGCCCACTTAGATATTTCTAGGAGGAGTACAAGTTTTCGCCTGCTTTGCACTTTTTTATGGCCGAATACAACCAACCTTTTATTTTACATTAAGGCAATTTAGTATGGGCTCTCTTGTCCCTGTGAATTAATTATGGTAGGTAGAAATGAATGTGGGGTGAAGTCTTCGTTAGGGACAGAATGTTATGAACTGTTGAGCATTAAAAGCCCGCCTCGAGGCTACCTTGTGTGAATTCTTTAATTAAGAGCAACTGATAGGTTAGAAGTACGTAATTAGAAACTGATGCCTCTGAGAGGCTGGACGATGATATAGTTGGAACGTTGACTCCCCTGTTGTGTGAAGGATAGGATCGAATAGTGCTCTTGTAAATTTGGTACCTGCCAAGAGAAATTCAGCTCTTTTCTGTGTAAATTAGCATTTGTCTCTCAAGTTTTGTACCTCATTATTATTGGACTTTAAGTCATTGTTGATGGAGATGACGACCTAAAATTGTTATTGTCCTTTCACATTTTCTATTTCAAAATCCACAATGTGTTTCCAGTCATTCGACAGGGTCAGGAATTGAATGAATGATGCCCCCATCTGGCGGCGAGGATAGGAAATGTGCCGGCTACGGAAGCCTGTTGCACTTACTCTGGGGTAATGATTAATGAATGACAGATGAAATAATGTTGGAGAGTGTTGCTGGAATGAAATATGACAAGGAAACCCGGAGCACCCGGAGAAAAACCTGTCCCGCCTCTACTTTGTCTAACACGAATCTCACATGGAGTACCCGGAATTTGAACCACGGAACCCAGCGGTGAGAGGCCGGCGCGCTGCCGCCTGAGCCACGGAGTCTTACATTGTCCATTTAAAAATTTTAAATTAGAAAAAAGGGAATACATAAAATTTCAAAATTTGTTGTGTTAAATTACGCTCTAGTTAATTCTTTGTCAACCCATTCACCCCAGCCACTTCTTACACCTCTGTAAACCAGGGAAACCCCATAACTGTTTAATAACAAGCGAGGAGGCAGAAAATAGGAGAAAGTACAGTATATGAATTGAATATTAAAATATTTCTAGATGCATGCAAACAACGATATATCATTTCATAAGATTATTTGAAGCAGCTCATACATACAAGTATATGTCACGTTACCTGCGAAAGTCATTTTCAATGATTTGTAGTTTCGGAAAAGAGAAAAAAAAAGGAGTTACCAGCTTTGGGGACCAAAATAGTGATACAACATCTGAAGAGTTTTACACACAGATGTTTTGAAGAAAGTGGTCCACAGTATGCATTTTCAGAAATCCATGAAATTCCTAATCCCTAAGGGTTACATCTGAAGAAACTTAATTAACTAGGTGTAAAGCTTCTGGTACACAACCCATGAATGAATAGCTTTGATACAGACAGCAATTTGATGCCTGGTGAATCAGTCCTTGGTTCAACAACGCTATAGATACAAAATTAATAGTGTGAAATAAAGCTCCATGCATTCTTAGCAGTAGACTTTTTCAAATATCTAAGCCGTTCTGAGTAGCTTGGGTGGTAGAACGCTGGAAGTCTGAACCCAAGTTGGCAGGCTGGATACTGACTCATTCCGGTGGTATATGAAGGTGCTCAAAATGTGTCTCTCTCGAGTCGATAAATTTACTGGCACTTAAGAGAAATCCTGTCGAACAAACTCCGGCACCTCGGCGTCCCTGAAAACCATAAAAATGCCGTTAGTGTGACAAACAAGTAACATTGAAACAAATTCAAAGATCTAACCAAATGTGGCGGACTTTTTGGTGATAAGTTAATCTTCCTAGGTATGAATTTCTGTTAAATGTTTTCTGTAATAACAAGAGGTTGACATCCTCTGACTGTCGTTAAATGTTTAAAACATTATACCCTTTGAAATAAATTCAGTATACTGACAGTCACACGAAGTATGTGGGTACGAATTCTGAGAGAACATTTCATTTGCGGCGATAAGAAGTAGAAAAAAATAGGAACGACCATGATAGTACCCTCAAAATGATACCCCAGAATGTAAGATCTATTTGAACAAAATCGTGATAGGCCTACTGACTTGACTACTCTGACCAACTTGAAAGAAGAGCGGTTCCTGTCGTCACTAATGAAGAATCAAATTTATTGAAATTATCATTCGCGTACAGTACTTCAAATTTTTCTTAGGGATGAGGTAGTCTTCATAATATTCAGTTTATCACCACTATACCTCCATACAGACTGAGAATGAAGAAAGTGACTACTGCATGTGCTTTAGTTCATCTTCTAGCTGCCTCTGTGGATCCGTGGTAGAGTGTCGACCTCCGAATCCCGAGATAGCGGGTTCAAACCCGGCAGAGGTAGTCGGATTTTTGAAGGGCGGAAAAAAGTCCTTTCGATACTCCATGTCGTACATGTCGGCATGTAAAAGATCTCTGGTGATACATTTGGTATTTACCCGACAAAATTAATTAAATCTCAGCCATAGACGCCCAAGAGAGATCCGGTTTACTCTGTCTGCCATCTAGCGGACCTAGAGTGAAACGGAACGTCGAAACTGACGAGCAGACAGCCAGATGGCATCAAATCGAAATGTCTGCACACGGTAGCTGAGGCCATACGATTATTATTATTATTATTATTATTATTATTATTATTATTATTATTATTATTATTTTAGTTCATCTTCTCAAAAATGGCCATTTATTGTTTGAATGTACCATGTTTGGAAGGAGTCTCACCTGAATTGTTCTAATGTGCAACTCTCAAAGCCATCTATACATATAAAATAAGAGTTTTGTCTGTACATTGCTCAGAATTTGGAAATAATGGTATTTCTGTATCAGTCATGTCCATAGTAACAAGGAAATGCACATTTTGATTTTCCGTAATTTCTCTGTCTGTCTGTCTGTCTGTCTGTCTGTCTGTCTGTCTGTCTGTCTGTCTGTCTGTCTGTCTGTCTGTCTGTCTGTCTGTCTGTCTGTCTGTCTGTCTACGCATCTCGAGGAAACGGCTGAAGAGAATTTCATGAAAATCGGTATGTAAAGTCGGGGGATGAGCCACTACAATCTAGGCTATAAATCATGTTATTTACGGCTTGCGAAATGGTAGTTTAGGGAAAGGCCTAAAATGTAATTCTCAAATATTTATATTATTAGTGGATCTATCGACAAATACTGCATAACTAAGTTTATTTAGAATTAAATTTCCGATCATTTATGTCATACACTTCTACTGTACCGGCTATGATAACACAGATATTCATGAATTCGTATTTTGTAGCTAAGTCCATATCAACGCCGAGCCACGAAAGAATGGTTTGACAGAATTTAATGAAAATCGGTATACAGAGTCTGGGAATAAGAAACTACAGTCTAAGCTATAAACAATTTTATTCACCCTGGATGAAATTGTAGTTTAGCGGAAGGTGCCTTAAAGTTAATTTTCAAAAACCTATGTTATTGGTCCTATCGAAAAGTACTACATAACAAAAGTTATAGAGAATATAATTTCCGATAAGTTTTATTCACTTTTACCGTACCGACAACAAATTATAAGAGTGGTGCTTCAGAGTCGGGAGAAAACTGAATGTGAAGGCCTCCAATATCGAAAGCGCATAACATTGATCAACAATAACATTGCATTGACCATTGTTTGTTGTGATGTTCTATATGTCTTATGCTGCCGCTTAACTCCGATAGATGGGATTACTCTTGCGTACCGAGCATAACGCCTGACGGCATATTGGCGGGATATAGCTGAGGAGTCAGAAAACTTTCTTCTTTAGCGTCCCATTCCTCTGGTTCATACATTTTCTGATACTGCTGGTACATAACACACTGGTTCATCATAGTATTCCAGCTATTCGATCCCTACTTTGACGCGCTGTTTTGAATGAGCAGTGTGCACATTTAATGCAGAGGCTCACTTAGTAGTACTAGTAGTAGCAGTAGTAGTCGTAGTATTGTGACCTGGTCTAGAATTACAATTTAGGCCTAGTCCAAATTATAGCACCACAATTCACTTAATAACTCAAAATTCAACCCTGAAAAGAGCCGTTTATTAAGAAGAACTTCTTCCTCTTCACTTTTATTAATTTCTACATTCATTTTATTCCACAATAGCAGTGAAAAGAGGGTTTCTCCTCTGGCTTGGAGGAAAAATTTGCCTCTAAGTCATATAGATTTTCCGCCGCCAGTGTAGTGAATTGAGATTGTCCGATTCATCCGGCACTGCTGGGAAACAGATAAGTAAAAGGGCATAGATTTTCCCTGGGACTCTCAACTATTCCAACCCCCCACCCCCACCCAATAAAGACGAACAGTTTTCACGGATCATGGCTGTCTGTGGTCTGGTCATTCCAGCTCTGGAACTTTGGACTGTTAGGTCGGCAGCGTAGTACCGTTCGTTAAAAGTGTGAAAATGTGTGGTTTTTCATTTAATCGAGTGTTTCATATGAAAGCATTGGTTTTACTCGCGACATTCGTACTGACGTTATTGTAATGACCTATGGTCATTTCAGTTGGGAAAACCACTAAGACAGTCTTTCTGAGCATGTAAAAAGGCAGGTGTAGAGTAAGTGTCTGCCATTATAATGAAAAATCCCCAACCTGATTGTTACTGATGGTAGGCAAGTGGGCCTACCAATACAATGAAAATTCCCCAAACCCAGTCTTCGTATGTGAAAAAAACGTTTGGTGACTTCCCCGTTGCGTTTCTAGGGTAACGTTAAGAGCTATGCAATTTTATACAGTCTTGCTCACAACGTGTACACTATCTAACTAAGAATGCTGTATGCAATATGAATTCCATAGCGAAGCACGAGTACATCAGCTAGTTATGCTATTCATTCAAAAAATCTTGCTGGTACGAACGGTTCCTAAAATTCAGTCATCACATCATCGTTAAATTCGTAATTTTTGTGTTAAATATGACTAATTAATTAATTAATAGATTATAAACTATAACCGTAATATACTACTGTAAAATAGGGTTCCTATAATTAGAACATTCAATGAATAATTGTGTCACTAAGAAATGTACTGTCTTCCATATGATTCTGCGATGGGTAAAGGAATTTCTCGGTAATATAATAGAGGAAACTGTTACCATTTAAACTTTTTTATGCAAAGAATAACAGTTAATCCTCACGACGCATGCATGAATTTAAACGAAGACAGTATTCTCAATATTGTTGAGTTTCTTAATAACAATCGATTGGTCTCCGCGTTAAACTTTCGACAAAATCGGTCTTCAGAATTTCAGAAGTGAGATCGTATAGCTCACTATCTGTTTTATCACCCAGTCAGGAACTATTTAAAAAAATGTGTATTCAGAGAAATTTCCGATGGTGACTACCATGAAACGTTTTTGTTAATTTGCTTGACGTCGCACTAACACAGATAGGTCATACGGCGACAATGGGATTGTAAAGGCCTAGAAGTGGGAAGGAAGCGGCCGTGGCCTTAATTTAGGTACAGCCCCAGCATTTGCCTGGTGTGAAAATGGTAAAACTACGGAAAACAGAACAGCCAGCAGTGGGATTCGAACCCACTATCTCTGGAAAGCAAATGAAGCAACTTAGTAGAACATTGCTAGAATGAAATGTGATTGTAAGTTTAGCTTCACAGGAAATAAAAAGTAAGAAGACATATATAAGAATCTCTTACATGAAGATTAACTACCTACATAGGACAATTTATGTACTTCCTTTGCAACTTCATTTCATAATCATGCATCATCTAGCCCGTCAATATCCTACGCGGGATACGTCAGTTATTGTTGTATGACAATAACCAGCCTTACGACCTCTGTACGTAATTTTCTACATTGTATGCCTACCTCTCCAATGTTTAAGGTTACTACATCATTATTATGGATATATACCAAGTTATCGTAATTGGAACAAACTACCCTTTCATATTTTCCATGTGTATTACACAGCATATTTCCTTCCTGTGGATCGATATAATATTGTTAAACAAAAGCTCCCTTCTATGGTAATTTAGGAAGAAATTCACACATTATAGAGCGAATGTACTTGTGCATAGAGTTAGAATGATAGCGTCAAAAAAGTGCATTTGATAATTAAGACCACGTTCGCTTCCTTCTCAATCCTAGCTCTTTGCTATCCCATCGTTGCCATAAGACCTATCTGCGTCGGTGCTACGTAAAGCGAATTGTAAAAACACACTTAATTTTAAATGAAACAATGTAAAAGGAAGTCGAAGAGTGTAATTCTTAATAAGAACAGCTTTTGAAAGGGCTTAAGAAATGTAAAGCTATCACTAGGTTCTAAATTGTCATGAATTTAAAATCACCCATTTTCTTTGTTGGGGTTAACTACTTATGCCGTGACACTTCCCCGTTCTCTATAGATCGCTGAAGGCGGTCAAGTTTTGGCTGTTGTGAGCACGCAAGACAGTCAAACTACCATTAAATAGTCCCTTTGAAGAAAACCGCTTATTAATGCTAAGTGCATTTGACAATACTGCGGCAAATAAGGAGCAAAAATGTATTAACTTCTGGGACGAAAGACAGACGTTGCGCTAGAAGACTGCATGTGACGGAAGCCAATTATTTGTGAGTTTCAGACAAAGTAAGCTAATTAAGCTCGCTTGGGGCAACACGTGACAGATAGAAGCACTGACAAGAGAAACTTGACACGCGAAACTCTACATTCCCAAGTACCTGACTGATGTTATTTTATCTGATGTAATTATGCCACCGACTTGAATTCATTACAATACGTTCCATGTCGGAACTGATTGTCGTATCTGACTTCCTGCAAACACATCTCATGAAGAATATCCTGACATAAAGTTTACCTTGCTCTAAATGATCAGAAATACTATATTTTAACATGAAATAAATACTTAACTCGATATTTAATACGCCAATGTTGTTCTACACGTGAAATTCATATTATTTTAAGTGTAAGAGAGAGTTTTGATTGGAAATCCGCTCAAATATCACTCCGTTTTTACTAAAATTTGTGCCGGTTAGAACAATGGATGACTATCGTTACAGAGTGAAATTACAAGTTTAGTGATATATAAACTATTTTATATTTCAAAACTAGACTTCATATCCTATGGTTAAATAAATTTGAAAACTTACGGAAGGTAACAGGAATCAGAAATTCTAACACAGATTCTAAGCTACTGTGTCAAAAGCTGTTCCATTTCACTAATAAAACATACGGTTCTATACTACTAAAGAATCTCACACCATGTTTAATTAAAACGGATGTCTGATAGAATAATGGATTACGATAGCTATAGAGTTCAATAAAAATACAAGTAAAGTGATATATATATATATATATAAAGTTTTAGGGGATCCGCTGTCCGTAATTTCATTTGTTTTTCCAATTTTTCAGATATTTATCCGTTTTCGCTCAACTCAAGACCATATTAGTGGGTTTTATTTATCATGTCACTTTGTTACACCACCAAACTTCATATTTGGAGTATATTCATCCAGGAAAAGGCTCTGATATGCCTATAATTCAACAATCTTTGAAAATATGGGTGGTGTACAGGAAAATCAGAAACGTTTCCTTCATTATCTCGTATACTATTGATTTTCTGTAAAATCCGTGGGTTATATATGAAACCTCCCTTCATTATAAACAACCTTAGCTATGTTTATAATTTCACTTGCTCTTCAAATGACGGAGAAAGTTACTATTTTCTGCGGATCTCATGCTCTGCATTGAGTGATCGACAGACCGTCAACGAACCTACAGGTTACTATGGCAACGCCTCTGACTGCTTGCCAGCGGGGCAGTAACATATTGGCATTTTCGTCATCGTTCCTTTAAACTCGTTGTTGTTCCTAGTGTAGAAGCAAAAGAGACGACAATCGGCAATTCTGCGGGATATTGGCGGAATACATTTGCAGGTTACAATCGTCCTCGGATAACACTAACGGGCGCTGTTAATATTTTAACAGTACCGCGGAGTGTAGCCCATTATTTCACACCGTAAGGTCTTTTATGGCATGTGCTATAATATTTACTCTATTTCTATTTTACTTCTGTTTTCCATTTTAATTTATTGCCTCTGCCTTGCCTCTTTAGGCTTAGGTAATAACACCAAAAATCATCTTCTTATCTGTTTATGAATCCCTGCGCCTAAATTTCTTCTCTGTTACCGCCTCCTTATATCCGCATCCCACACCATCACAACTTATTGAGCGACATCTTATTTTCCAATTCAACCACTTGGTATTTACATATTTGTCCTATCCGGTTGTCCTCAGTTATATTCATATTTTCTATTCAGTCTAGCCTAAGTAAGCAAAGGTAACGGACGTGTCGTATTGTGTGTGCTGGTTGAGTGGAGTGAAGAAGAAATGGGGGAGTGGACGGGTCAAGTGGAGTGTGACGTGGAAGATTGGAAGATGATCGGTTAGAGAAATATCGGGTTATTATCGGGAGATGGCAGGGAAGAATGAAGAAGGGAAATAATAAAAAGGAAGGTAATCTAGAGATGGGAGTGAAGGGAGAGGTGCTGTTATCGGCAGCGGTGGTCACTGTGCTGCTGGTTATTGGAGGTGTGGAGGTAAATCCAGGCCCACAGTGCATTAGTAACATGAGCTGGGAAGAGATAGAAGTTACAATGAAGATGGTAAAGGACGTAGTGGAGGAGTTATGTCCGTTTGAAAAGTTAAAAAACATGCTACAGCAGCAAGTTAAGGAACACGAAAGATACCAAGGCAAAGATGGAAAACAGTGAGAGAGGAATTGTGTCACTAAGGGAGAAAATTAATACTATGGAAGAGGAGGTGGTAAATCTGAAGAAAGAAATTGCAGCCAGCAGTCAGGATCATAGTGATAAATCCATATTTA
Source organism: Anabrus simplex (assembly GCF_040414725.1). Lineage (NCBI taxonomy): Eukaryota > Metazoa > Arthropoda > Insecta > Orthoptera > Tettigoniidae > Anabrus > Anabrus simplex. The sequence continues at coordinate 124,497,071 of NC_090267.1, read as the reverse complement.
TTTACGGGGTGGAGAAAGAAAAGACAGAAGCTAAGGTGGATATTATTTATAAAGTAGTAGATATCACTCAACATAAAATCCAAATTAACTTCCGTGAGGTTGATACACATAATGTTTAGAGGGTAGGTAAGGTGAGAGGGCGCAGACTCATAAAAGTGTCGTTGCTATCTTCACTGATGGCTGATATAGTGACAAGGAACGCCGGCAATCTACAGGGTGAGTAAAATTGGATGAAGAGGGATTTGGGAAGAGAAGATTATAAGATTTCCAAAATTTTGAAGAAACATTTAGTGAGAGCAAGGCTGCAGGGGTTGAGATCGTATATTAGGGGCCAGATACTGTCGGTGAGCTATGGGAATTGGACTCGAAATTGGACAGTAACGAATAGGAAATCACTGGAAGAGACTTTGAAGCGAGAAGAAATCAGTAGAGCAGGTAAAGGCGTGTTTATTAGCAAGAGAGGAGCACCGAGTAGATGTGATATCTTAGAAGCGATTTAAGAAGGATTCAGGGAAGCATGAAATGATATGAGGACGGAGGTCCGTGCAAGAGAAGATATGAAGATATAGGAAGTGACGCTGGGAGGGGAAGCACAAGAAAAGGCAAGTGGTGGTAAACTAAGTGAAAATAATGGTTTGAGGGAAGAAGCAGAATTAAAAGGTGCCTTGGCTAAAGGGAGAATCTTGAGTTTAAATGAACTATGAGGAAAGAAGGGTAAAAGTGACGAAGGCATAGTGACTAGAGGTAAAAAAGTCAAGTAGTAGTAGTAGTAGTAAGTAAGCTGGGTATTGGTGAAAAATTGAATTGGAATTAATAGTGAATTTAATCTGGAGTTTGTTTGTGTGTGTATTTGGAATTTTAAATGAAGGAAAGTGTGATTATGGTAATTAATGGAAGTCGATATTGTCTTGAACGTGGTGGTATAATTAAGGTGGAGTCCGACTTGGTATAATCAAAAGTGGAAAGGAGCGGTAGTTGTGATGTGTGACTTTATGTTTTAGTGGTATGTAAAAGATGATGGTATTTGTTATTTGTATCTGAAAGGAATAGTGAGAATAAGAGAGAGAATGAATAAATGAGTGATTAAAGAGTGGGAAAAGGGAGACAGTGAAATATGGTGGCGTAATTGAGGTTTTAAATAGGCTAAGTTGGCGGTATGAGATTGGAAAGTATGATGGTAATTCTATGTCATTTGTATCGAAATGATTAGGAAATTGAGTTCAATTAGGGGAGGAAGAGACGTTAGGTTTCGTAAAGTTGAAAGTAGCGGTGGTTGTGAAGTATGATTTCATGTTTTATGTTGTTGAGGGACAAAAGGATGATGATATTGGTTATACGCTTTTGTAAGGAGTAGTGAATAGCGAAGGTAAGAGAGAGTATCCAAGGTTGCAATGAGTTAGTTAAGAGTGTGGAAAAAGGGAGAGAGTGAAGTAAAGTAAGATACTGTAAATTGTATTATTATTATTATTATTATTATTATTATTATTATTATTATTATTATTATTATTATTATTATTATTATTATTATTATTATTATTATTAACCACAGATATGTCTCGTAATTGTAATTAAGACAACTGGAAGAGTGATTAGTTGATGAGATGGATGAGAATTTGAAAATGTGGAGCTTGTTCAGGTTTGTAATTATATGCTATTTGTACTTAAATGAAGGTACGAGTGATCAGGAGGTGGGATGTTTGAGAATGGAGACAGTATGATTAAGAGGTTGATTGACGTGAAAGGAGAGTGTGAAGGTAATTTTGGGTGATGAATGCTATGAGGAATTATATGTTGGAACGAGAAGAGTTTATTTTGGTGAGGTTGTTCGGTAATGGCGTTTAGCAACTAGGAAGTAGTTCACATTAAAATACAATGTGAGGAGATTGTGGCACACCAACATGACAGGTGATGTAATGCTAAAGCTGGGTTTGCAACCTGAGTAGGTCAGCAGAGAGGACAGTGTACGGTCTGGAATTGTGATTGGTCGTTGGGAATGTGGCCTGCTATTATCCCCAAAACTTCCCCAAAACTTTCCTTACCTCGGAACAACGTATGGCCTCTTCCGTGTTTTGTTTCTAGGATAGCGCTTAGAGACATGGTATTTAATATAATCTTACTCACTGCATTTACAGTAATTTACGGAGAAATTCGTATATAATTCAGAATGCCATAGCGAAACTCGAGTACATTTGCTTTCCTTTTCTTTGCTTTACGTCGCATCGACACAAATATGTCTTATGGCGACGATGCGACAGGAAAGGGCTAGGACTGGAAGGGAAGCGGTCGTGGGCTTAATTAAGGTACAGCCCCAGCATTTGCCTGGTGTGAAAATGGGAAACCACGGAAAACCATCTTCAGGGCTGCCGACAGTGGGTTTCGAACCTACTATCTCCCGAATACTGGATACTGGCCGCACTTAAGCGACTGCAGCTATCGAGCTCCGTGGTACATTTGCTAGTAGGAAATATTCTGTTTTTCGAAACTAGACTATATCCTACGGTTAGTATGTAAATCTCTAAATATATGGAACATAACAGGAATGAGACATTCTTACACAAATTCTGAGCTACTGTACCATAAGCTGTTACAAATTAATTCAGAAAACGTAACATTCTATACAACTACACTTCACAATCAAACTTTACCAAACTAGAAATAAATATTGGCAAATTACCTCACTCATCCTCTTACCTGGTTATCCTCATAATACCGCCGCTATCTGACTCTTCGGTTTCCTAATAACGCCATAAACTTTCGTTATTCACGTTAGTAGGTGTAAATAACATTAACCTGCAATTATTTCCCAGCTTTGGTGAAAATAGGCGGTTGGTACCGAAAACAAAGATGTACTGATTTCGAAAATACCAACCGTTTTACAATAACACTGCAAATTTTTGTAATTAGATATATAAAATACATGAAATAATTTTCTTGGATGGTTCATCACCGCCGAGCCGAAACTACTTGAGATAAAAACACTCAATTTTGTTGGCCATACATATTACAGTGTAAGTGATCACTAAGGAAGTATTTTTCGATCAGGGTGGGTGAACTTTAAAATGAGTACGTCTATATCTAAAATACTTAACAGTTTGAAACGTGAAAATTAATATTTGGAGTCTCCTTCAAAAATAAAGAAAGACGCATTTCTTTGTTTTCTGGAAATCCACTTAAAGGGGGTTAAATTAAGTGAAAAGTGGGTTGAATCCTGTGCCCGTTCACACGTCCGCGACAGCTTTCAAAATGGCGCCGACTGAAGGTATGGGCCATGTAATCTATAGGAAGCAAAGAATAGACACCAGTTGCGATGACACAGAAGGCCATACACGTCATGGAACGGTCAAGTATTCAGGGTGAAACGGACAGTGGACTGTCTACTGTATTGTTTTACAAAAAAAGGAGAAAAACTTGATTGTTAAGAAAACTCCATCTTAAATTTTCTCAACGGAGAGTGAGGACGGAATTACCGACCGCGGTATAATTCTTTTAGGAATAACAAAGGATCTAAAGATATATTAAAGGAAAAAGCATCGGAAACGAGAAGAAATAAGTCAAATCACCGAAAAATAGCATAGTTGACTCGAGATATTAAGAAGGAATCACCTACAAGAGCTACGAGATACGCGTGGGTGGATACTCAGCGCCGTGATCTATAGTCTAAAAAGGGAGACCAAGCCAACATAAAAAGGATCACACACAAGAAGAGAAACATCTCCAATGATTGAATCAGAATAAAAATAAGTTTTCCTCGAGATCTACAAGAAGGGCAGACAGAGAATAGATTCACTGAAATCATTACCAACGAAATCGAGGATACGTCGGAGAGCCACAAAAGAAATAATAAAATTAAGGATTACAGACGCCAAAAAAGAATTGTATAATGGCTGTACACTGCACTATAATCATTAATTTAGATGCTGACAAGAGGACCATGAGGATGATGTGCTAAGTACACATGATGGACCAAGCTGGGGACCAGTACATCTTGCTATACGACCGGGCCATGATCAGGAAGACGACGGGAAATCATCCGACCGAGCCATGATAAGGAAGGCGACGGGAAACCATCCGACCGAGCCATGATGAGGAAGGCGACGGGAATCCAGACAGCACTTCCATGATGAAGAAGCGGATGATGTACCAGATGTCCAACCCATGACCTAACCGAAGACCCAACTACATCCATTTGGGTGCAGAACAGCTGGACCAGGGACAACCATGAGCGAGCTAAGTCATTTACAATATTTAATCGCATAATTTTGGTTTGCCTACACATGTACCTTAGGTATGCGCCGATGGGCCAATTAGAGACCGATACATAAAAAATGCAAGTGAATGTTACCAGCGAAGTGTGAGATATTTAAGTCCGTAGTTACATGATTTAGCAATATAGCAGTAGTTTCTGATGTAATGGATATATACGTCATCGTATATCGGTCAAAATACACGTATGTAGCGTGAGGTTTGAAGAAGAAGCTTGGAAACAGCTGATCATAATGACATACTGGCAGATTACAGAGATTTCATAGTGGTAAAGCTACAAGTCGACGTCACGATTGGTTGCGCGCGGTGTAAAAATAAACAGATGGAATCACGCATTGCTTTGCTTCACAATAAGGGCATTGAACTCAATCATAGGTTATGAGATATAGCAACTTTTAAATGTTGTTTTATGAAACAGTGTGGTACTTTGACATGGTCGTGTGTTTGGGAACGCGACGAGTTATTATTGAGGCTACGATGTTAAGATATTATATGGATGTTGAAATAAGGTTACGATTGTGCTAACTGGAGGAAAGGTATGAGTTATATAGTGATATGAGAAGTTTTATTCGCACTACGCAGGGGCCGTTGAGTGCCTGCAGTTTAAGATATGCCACACTACATTTTTTTTTAGATTCGTATACGTAAGATTGCCCACACCGCTGGAGCGACCTAAGCCAAGGTATGAACAGAATTTACTATTGTAGAAGTATGCTTGTGACGGAATCGTATGTCAACTTTAGATGTGTTGTAACGAATATCGGAATACAACGATACGTTTGATAGCTGTATTTGACCAAATGCATTCATGACACCGATATATATGAGAGTATGTTTCTGAACACTGCGACATAGCGCTTGCATAGTAACTGCGTATGAATAAAGTAGCTTGCATTGAAGTAGAATGTTATGGAATATAACGAAGGAAAGGGACATTGAAGCTAAAAGGACATGTGTATGACAGACAAAGATTATGTTGAAATTAGTTAGATAGCTAAATAGATTAACATATTCTCTGTTTGAACTTACATTTTCTCAACGAACTACAGCTAGGGAAAGGCTAGAATAGGAGCCGTATTTAACAGGCACTAGGAACGAATGCCTTAGTTCGTAAGAAGTTATCCATGCACAACGAGAACGTAGCAAAAAAACATGAGTTCGGATTTACTCAGATTTACTCAGATTTACTCAGATTTACTCATATTTATTCAGATTTATTCATACAGACTTGTTCATATGGAATTATGCATTTAAGTTCACTCACACATGGATTCATCCGGTTAAATTTACGCATCTAGAGTTACTTATTTGAGTTCACTTATATGAATTTACTTATTAGTGACTCGTCATTGACTGAGTATTAGCTACAATTTACCATGTGATGTTTTTCAACGCTCAATCCTAATTGGATCGGCGAGTAAATATATCCGTGATACAGTTCAGTCCTCCGATTTAAAATGATGTTTGGGTTCAATTTAAGGTTGAACTTATTAGTGGACTTGAGATACACTTCGGCTTAACATTGTGTCTAAGTGAGACTTGTTTAATTAGTCTTAAAGCAAATGAGCTATCGTAACAAGTTGATTGTGTTGGTATTACACCTATGTCTCAACTGCAGTATGGACCTTAGATGTCCAGTGATCTATTGTAAATATGTACATACTCAATTTTTACTTCACGAAGGAACTGATCTTCATAGTTTAATACTGGATATTATTTTCCTTTCTAGGAGCCAGCGCTGACTCATAATCCATACTTGTTTTTACGCAATTCCAAATAATGACTGGCATAAAATGCCAATTTAATAATCCAATATTTTATCAATAAATATCTTATTTATTTTCTACAATTGTATGTGTCATGAATTCTTCCATTACAGCCTAGTTCATAAGTTAGTTGCTAGCTAAGAGAAGTATTGAGTAATTAAGTATTCCATTTAATCATGACCAGTTCTCACGTAGTCAAATATTCAGATAAAATTTGTCGACGGTTACTACTATTACGTCGTGAGTTTCTATAGGCGTCACCCGTGAGTTGCTAATCTCTTCGTACTCACGTTAAGCGTATCCTGTAGTAAGATTACATGTCTTACTTGCCATTAGAAAACCCTGAGGTATCCGCTGAGCGACCCCATTTCGTCTGACTAGGCTACCCAACGACGAGTTGAAATGGAGGTATCGGGTAAAGAATGTAACATTCGAACAGACGCAATTGTTACAATCCTTTTTATGAGGATTCTTATATCACAAAAACTGAAGATGTTACAGACGTAAAAATTGGCATTTGTAATTTCCATTAAAAATGAAGAAATGCGCATATATTGTTTCTGGGATATCCACTTAGGGGGGGTGAACACGAGAGACAATTAATTAATTAATTAATTAATTAATTTCGTGACCTATTTCTAGACGCCTGCAGCCCTCGTAAGGCAGATCCTCCGATGAGGGTGGGCGGCATCTGCCATGTGTAGGTAATTGCGTGTTATTGTGGCGGAGGATAGTGTTATGTGTGGTGTGCTTATTGCAGGGATGTTGAGGACAGCTAAACACCCAGGCTCCGAGTCGTTGGAATTAACCAATGAAGCTTAAAAGCCCCGACCCGGTCGGGAATCGAACCCGGGACCCTCTGAAACAGAGGCCAGTACGCTGACCAGTCAGACAACGAGTTGGACAGGAGAGAAAAATAAGAAGAATAGGGATCTTCACAACTACACTTAAGGACATTATGGCGTTTCTAGCACCACACTTCATCGACTAGTGCGCAAATATGTGCAAACACACTTCTCGAATTTTATTTTATCTAGCATAACTCCTCCTTAGTGTTGCGATGTCAGTTTACGTTAGTGTATTAGTATGATACCATAATTAGCTACAGCTAGGCCGCAATCAACCGAGGACATCCGACATAAAATCTACCCCATGAGCAAGCGTCATTGAAAAATCATAACCATACAAACTCCTTTAATCAGATGTCATATTAATCCTAAATTATAAGAAATCAACAAACTAAAATACACAAATCATCACCATTTATTAAATTAAATGTTATATTGAAATGGATAAAACGTACATATCAAAATATCCTTACTTAAATGAACAGCGGAATAAACACAAAGGAACCCCCAAAACTTGCATACTAAACTGCTTCTATGGCTATGGAGTTAGGACCAACGCCCCAAGTATCAACCAGGTGGAATAAATCCACGACAACAGACAATAAATACACTACAACCACGGATATGAATCTGTCTTGTTCAAACGTGTCACAAATACAATAATACACTAACATATGAAATGTCGTATGGTTTTTAGTGCCGGGATATCCCAGGACGGGTTCGGCTCGCCAGGTGCAGGTCTTTCTATTTGACACTCGTAGGCGACCTGCGCGTCGTGATGAGGATGAAATGATGATGAAGACAACACACACACCCAGCCCCCGTGCCAATGGAATTAACCAATTAAGGTTAAAATCCCAGACCCGGCTGGGAATCGAACCTGGGACCCCCTGAACCGAAGACCAGTACGCTGATCGTTCAGCCAACGAGTCGGACACACTAATAAAAATATCCAATGCTGCAGCAACCTTCCATGAGATAACCATAACCAGTGACGTGTGTGAGAATTGAACCGATGTCCTGCTGGACCGAAGAAATGGCCTATCTGAAATCCCTACATTCCTTGATCAGTGCTTTGTACCTGCTCCATCGTAGAGGTAATCGTATTATCCTGAAACCATATAACCTACTTTAAGAGATCCCTAACCCAACATTTCTCAAACGGACACGTATGTATGGGACTCTCTCTTATCACAGACACACAAAAGCTTGAGTAAAAATATATACAGGCGAGCTGCACGCTCAACTAATTAATATTTACTCATATTCTGACACACGATCTTCCTCAAGGTACTTTTCGTAACACCTGGTGCTTACTTTATCAGAAATAAATAATTCTATTATTCCATTTCTACTCACATTTCACTCCATTTTCACACGTACTATTATTACACTCGAGTAGGGGACAAATCTGCATCTATCTAAAATCACTGTGTCGTATTCATCGTAACCCACCAATTGCTTTCTTTACATATACCGTTCCATTGACTAATGGAACACACAATTCTATGCAATGTTCCTACTTAAAATATCTCACAGGAAAAAACAACATGATTTCTTAACATAGCACCATATATAACTTTAAAAATTAAGTCTCATTATACTCATGGACTGTTATATAAATATTTCACCTGGCTGTGGGTGATCACTGGTTCACAACCCGTCACGTTATCTCAAGTTTATCTTGAAGACCACAATCAAATGCTGTGAACTATCATGCAACTCACTAACGTAATGCCCCTGGTTTCACACTCCCTTCTAAGATAACATAGGCTTCTCACACAATAAATTCACAGACGACACTGTACCAAATACACTCAAACAATATATCACACCATAAATCGAATTATGCACAACGAAATTTTCCCCCCATTGGCATTCGGACAACAAATTTAACTAATTCCTCAAATAACTCGCTACGTGGAAAATAAAGGAAAATAACACGCATTACTGTTTTTATTATATGAAGGGCAACTTGTATTGAAGTTTGCAGGCCATAATAATGTCAAGCATACTCAGCCGATTCAGGAAACATCCATTGTTCTGCTAAGAAATGTTGTTCCACCAATCAATCAATCAATCAATCAATCAATCAATCAATCAATCAATCAATCAATCAATCAATCAATCAATCAATCAATCAATCAATCAATCAATCAATCAATCAATCAATCAATCAATCAATCAATCAATCAATCAATCAATCGATAGATCGATCAATCAATCAATCAATCAATCAATCAATCATCGATGATCTGCCTTTAGGGCTGTCCCCCACTTGGCGTATTTCCTATCAGTTGTGTACCTAAACATTTCTTAAATTATTTGAATGAACTTGGAAATGTATCGAATATTTCCCTTGATTATATATTCCAACTCACACTGCTCGTCCTATAAATGAATATTTGTGCAAGTTGGTCCTCCTAATGATGAAATTTACGTTAAAGCGACAAAAATATATTTAAAAATTTGGAATAGGGGAAATTTTACGTTATATCGATTGAAATACAATGTATTACAAATACAAGTACCTCTTATGTGGGTTGCTCCGCTCTGTCAGAAGAAAGGCCTGTGTGTGCTAACATGGCTACACAAGCTGCAAGTGAGGCACCGTTTTTCGCCTGTGTCGCTCATCATGCAACAAGACGGGTAATCCGGTTTAAGCCTTGCCTTGTTTAGTTTTCGCCCATCTTCATGCATACTAAGTGCAACCTTTAATTACGAAGAACAAGATAGCAAAACTCCGCCCTCATTGGGAATTCTTCACGCATGTGATATTGTCTAGCGCTTCTTTATGACTTAGCTGCACGGTGTTATGACATAAGTGAACGAAATGAAAAGCTGTTATGTATTTGTCCTCAGGTCTGTACCTAATTTTGCTCTGCTGAAACCTGAGTGGCAGCTTTATTTTATACAAGTTTTATTAATTTCACATAAATTAATTTAAATGACGTGAGAAACAAGTGTAATTAGTGTTAAGTCTGGAAATCTGACAAAGAAAGTGTGAATTAAATTTTGGATTTTTAGGATGAAAATGTTAAAAACTCCCGAAAACAATTGCCACAAAAGTTTAAAATATTAATAGCTGAAAATGATAAAAATCTCCTAGAACTATTTTGCCATCGAACATGGAAGCATGTCCATCTCTGCACAATAGTGACATTGTCAATATTCCGAATGTTTACTCCGTTCCCTAGTGACTCGAAACCGCGACGAATGATAACAAATTTATTTATTTGCTCTGCTAACATTTAACATGAAGTGATATATTTGAGAAATGGGAAGGACGTTACATTTAGGCCTACGTATATTGCCGATTTCATCCACAGAGGAACTATTTGTGTAATTTCCTTTTGGTATCAAATTTGAGGGCAGAATAATAATAATAATAATAATAATAATAATAATAATAATAATAATAATAATAATAATAATAATTTATACACTGTCATTCATGTCGTATCGGCCATATTGGACCACTTCATTTCAGCTGGCTACTTCTGACTTTGATGTCTGTCCAATAAATCCGCATGCGTTCTCGGTGTCGTTCTTTCCTCTCCTGTGTCCATGCCTTTCCTCTAACGCTTGAGGGTTCTTCTTAAGTAAGACACGTTTCAAGATGTCACTGTGTGCGATTCCCACTTCTTCAAGGTCTCTATCCCCTTCAGTGAAGCAAGCCCATTCGGTCTTCTTGTGCTGAATAATAATAATAATAATAATAATAATAATAATAATAATAATAATAATAATAATAATAATAATAATAATAATAATAATAATAATAATAATAATACCCAACCTCCATGACGCAACAGCCCCGAAGGGCTTCGGACTACAAAGAGATCACTGCTCAGCCTGTAGGCCTGCAGATTATGAGGTGAGGGTAGGTCAGAACGACGAATTTTCTCGGTAGTTATTCTTGGCTTCCTAGACCGGGAATAATAATAATAATAATAAATAATAATAATAATAATAATAATAATAATAATAATAATAATAATAATAATAATAATAATAATAATAATAATAATAATAATAATAATAATAATATAATCTTTGACATCAAGTTGCAGACATTCTTGGCAGCCTGCCTAATAATTTCGGCGTTCATATCATGTTGTTATCTAGGAACGAAAGCAGAGCTCTACTGGACGGGTGCTATGGCTGAGTTCATTTGAACTGAGCGAGTATGCTGTGCGGTTATAGGTGCGCAACGGTGAGCTTGCATCCGGCAGATGGGGTTCGAACCCCACTGTCGGCAGGCCTGAAGATGGTTTTTAGTGTTTTCCCCCTTTTCATACCAAACAAATGCTGGTACTGTACCTCAATTAAGGCCACCGCCACTTCCTTCACACTCCTGAGTCTTTTTATACCATTGTCGCCGTAAGACCTAACTGTGTCGGTGCGATGTAAAGAAAAAGTTGTAAAAAAATTCATATGATATGTCGGATGACGCAAAGTATATCACCAGATATTTCTAAGAAGCTGTCAGCAGTGACTTGAAGAGCCAATAATATTTACTCTCCTCCAAAAGTCGAATTCTTCTGCTGTGATAGAACCAATGAACCTGGAATCATGGTTTGTGGTTTTGTAATGTGTCTAGGCTAAACTCAGAAACAACTCAACCAATCTCAGTAATTATTTCACCTATAGAAATACTATCCTATATTATACACCATTTTGCTAGATTATCAAGAGAGATATCAAGAACAGTGAGGCAAGTTGGAAATGTCAAGTGTCATGGAATCATATTATGAATGCACTACGTGACCGTTAAGACCTATTGAATAATGGAGCCCAGAGAGTGCACCCAGAATTAATATACATGCACCATCATTAAGGGCCGTTTTGCCTTTCAGCGTTTAGTCTGCAAGCCTGTGTGAATTTAACTTTACTTGCAACTAGTGCTACTTCTCTTACCCTCCGTAACAGAGTCCATTACTTTCCTAGGTAACCTATCCTCTTCAGTTTGCCTCACATGAATCCACTACCGAAACCGGTTTATGCGTACAGCTTCATCCATCGAGCTTATTCCTAACTGAGCATTTATCTACATGAATCCGAGTACCCTGCTGCATTGTTACCGCCTATTTGTACCAGCAATCATTCTCGCTACTTAACAACACGTCTGTTACTTCTAGTTTGTGAATAAGATATCCTGAGTCCACCAAGCTTTCGCTCTCGTAAAGCAAATTCGGTCTGAAAACAGACCGATGTAGACATAGTTTCGTCCCGGAACTGACTTCCTTCTTATAGAATACTGTTGATCGCAACTGTGAGCTCAATGCATTAGCTTTACGACACCTTGATTGAATCCCAGTTACTATATTACCATCCTTGGAGAATACACATCCTAAATACTTGAAATTATCTACCTGTTCCAGCTTTGTGTCACCAATCTGACATTCAGTTCTCTTGGATTTCTTACCTACTAGCATCAATTTAGTCTTCGAGAGGCTAATTTTCATACCATATTCATTGCAACTGTTTTGAAGTTCCAAGATATTAGACTGCAGACCAAGTAGTCAGAATAGACCAGACTGCTTACTGCGTTGCCACCTACCACTTTACACCTATCATCAGATGATCCACGTAAACCTCGAACAACTAAGGTGAATGGCACAGCCCTGTCTAACCCCTGTAAGTACCCTGAACCAAGAACTCATTCTACCATCAATGCTCACTGCAGCCCAGTTGTCAACGTAAATGCCTTTGATTGATTTTAATAACCTATCCTTCATCCCATAGTCTCCCACTATGGCGAACATCTTTTTTCTCGGTACTCTGTCGTATGCTTTCTAGATCTACTAAACCTAAAAATAACTGTCTACTCATCTCGTAGCATTTTTCAATTACCTGGCGCATACTATAAATCTGAACATGACAGCACGTCTGTGGCCTGAAACCACACTGGTTTTCATCCAACTTCCTCTCAACTACTGATCGCACGCTCCCTGCCAAGTTGCCAGTGAATAATTTGCCCGGTATACTAATCAATGAGATACCTCGATATTTGTTGCAATCCTTCCTGTTCCCTTGCTTAGAGATAGGTGCTATTATTGCTTTTGTCCAATCTGAAGGTAAAATACCAACACTCCATGCTAATCTTATTACTCCATGAAGCCATTTCATCCCTGCCTTCCCACTATACTTCACCATTTCAGCTATAATTTAATCTAAACCTGCTGCTTTATGAATATATAGTTTAATTATCACCTTTTCCACTCCAGCAAGCGTAATTTCACCAACATCATTTTTCTTCTCCCCATGAGCTCGGTTGTTCGCGGCAACGCCAGGAAAATTTCCTTTAAAGTTGAGAAGATTTTCAAAATATTTCCTCCAGCTGTCCAGTGATTCCCAGAGATCTATTTTTTCATCTGAATTACTCAAAACACTGTTCATTTTCTTTTTCCCTCCCTTCCTTTCTTTACTAATGTCGAGAAGGGTCTCCCAGCTGCTTGACCTAGCCTTTCCAAGTTACTACCAAACTATTCCCACGACTTAGTTTTGGATTCACCAACAATTTGTACAACTCTGTTTCTTTCATCTACATTCAATTTTCTGTCTGCATCAACTCTTGTTTGGAGCCATTTATGATAAGCCTTCTTTTTACGTTTACAAGCTGCTCTCACTTTATCATTCCACCAAGATGTTCAATTTTCACAATCTTTACACACAGTTATTCCTGGGCATTCCCTTGCTGTTTCTACCACAGCATTCCTGTATGCCATCCATTCCCTTTCTATATCCTGAACCTGCTCACTGTCCACTGTTCGGAACTTCTCACTAATCTTATCTATGTACTTCTGTCTATTATCCTCGTCCTGGAGATTTTCTACCCTTATTCGTTTGCAGATAGATTCCTATTTCCCTATCTCAGACCTATAGATATTTCATTCGCTACAGATCGAATAGCGGTCTGTATCATTGAAAAATCTCCGAAAAACGCGTACATTCCAAACAAATTTCCTGAATTCGAAGTCGGCTAATATAGTCTATTATGGATACGGCACCTCTACCCTCCCATGTTTATTGGTGAATAGCCTTATGCTCGAATATGTATTCGTAACTGATGAACACATACTAGCACAGAAGTCCAGCAAATGCTTTCCACCCCTATTAGTTTCCATACCTTCCCCACATTTACCAACCACCCTTTCGTATACTTCAGTTCTATTTCCAACTCTCGCATTGAAATCGCCCATTACTCAACTTCATCCTCATCTGCACCCTCACATGGTGAATACACTGAGACAATTCTCCTCCTAGTTCGTCTAACTGCCAAATCTACCCATATCATTCGCTCATTTAGGGCCTAACAGAAGGTATATGTCGTGCCCTTTCCTTGTCAACACCCGTCAAGTACACTTCATAATCTCCTATCCCCTCTTCGTTATCACTCCTTACCCGAATATCACTTATTCCCAGCTGACTCTGCCAATTATACATTCTTGCTTCCTTAAGCCCAATTAATATTGACAGCTCCCCAATTAATTCCATTTCTTTCGCCAAGTTGTTTTCAGGTAGTCCCTCGCCTGTCAAATGGGAGTGGGACTACGTTACTCCCATAGGTCCGAGGCTTGCTTAAAATATTCATTAAATTTTCTTGAAGAATATTCATACGCCTATACACTGACTTTCTGACTTTTACAGTTTCCTCCCAACAAAGATATTGTACGCGCTTGATGCATGCTTTTTGAATACAGTGAAACTTGTATGCAACGGAATCTCATGGTACCAGGTTTCTTTTCCGCTGCACACAGGTTTCCGTTGAGAAAAGGTAAACGCAATATAAGGTACATTGCACTCGCGTATTATATGTCGGGATTCTGAACGGTAGTCTGGCACGTTTTCTAGTCACTTTACTGCATGGTGGGCCTCTTACGATAAAAACTGACTACTGTATGCTAAAAACTCTGCATTATTCGTTACAATACATTTCCTGCCCACTACGTTTCATGTTCTCAACAAGTTAAGTTCGCAAAATTTACAACTTGTTAAAAATACTCTAATTTATTTCTGAACTTATTGTAATTTCGATGATTGTCAACATCCTTGCTTTTCTTAAAGATTTAATGAAATTCAAAAACTCATAAAACTTGTAAACCAATACATCTCTCATCATTAATGAAACATTGCATAAAAAATTGTGTAAAATTTCGCTGTATACCGGAAAAATGTTCACGTTCCCGCGCTGGGCATATTCCGCTATGTACAGGTAATTTTGTGTATACTTTAGTGTTAATCTCAAGGGACTGTGAGATATCTCCGTTAACAACAGGTTTCCGCCATGTGCAGGTTCCGTTTTAAACAGGTTTCATTGTAGAACATACAAAATTTGAGTTTCTCAAAACACGAAATAACACACTATAACATAGGGCCTGCCTGAAAAAAAAATATTTCCTTCTTAACACAAAAAGCACACAGTGTTGCTTAAAACTTAATATAATGCGTACACTGTAAGTCTTATTACAAAGAAGCGTGCTTACGGGATTAATGAAAAAAGTCCTGTTACAAAATTCCTATGCATTTCCGTCGTAACTCTAAACAGCTATCCAGGAAATTGGGTCAGGCATCAGCTTTTCGACCGCACCGATCAAGTGGCCGCGCGGTTCGTGTCACGTAGCTTATCGGCTTGCATTCGGGAGATAGTGGGTTCGAAGTCCACTGTCGGCAGCCCTGAAGATGATTTTCCGCGATTTCCTATTTTCACACGAGGCAAATGCTCTTTCCACTCACGGCGATATAATGTTCACTGTGGAGGTCGACTAAACTCGGCCTGAAACTTCGCCATCCCTGCGTATGTCGACATTTTCCTCTTAACAGCATGGAAGTTATCAGGAACGTTCTGCTATCCCTTGATTATATTTTGAGGCTGAGGAAGGTGAAGTGTAACATTATTCCATGATCAGAGGACAGGGACAGGGTTTGACAGGGAGTAAACAAACATGGTGGCATACAATGCCATTACTATAAGCATGGCGATCACGTATTTCAGCTTTAAGTGGCGGATTCTCACTCAGACGTGTCTATAAATATTAATTAAAATGAACATGATTGTGTTGCGTGTAGGTGGAGTGATAATTCACTGTGTGTCCTGTCCCATATTTTGAGACATACAATACTAATCTGGATTTCAATGTTCCTTGTTGGTGCTAGATACGAGGATGGTGTGACAATAGCATTAAAACAGTAATTTATGCTCGTATTACACGAAATTTAAAACTATCGAGGAACTTGTAAAATTTTGAAATCTGGTTGAAAAATACGCAATGCCACAGATAAAGAATTAAATCTGATTTCAATACGGATGGAGCCGTGGACAATTCTAATCAATTAATACACTGTAACCATTTAAAAATGAGTACGAAGAAATAATCAACTAGAGATCGGCCCTGACCACATCAAACATTTTGTCATTCATGAGGCCCGAAAATCGATCAGGAAAGGTTGCATTTTCGACAAGTGATCAATTCCGTCTTAAAAATAAGAAAAATTTGGAACCAGACATTTAGAAATCTTGTGTATGACAATGCGTCTTCAGTTGAAATGTACTTAGCAAAATCAGTATTTCTGGACTTTAGCAATAAACCACACAAGACTGCTATTTCAAAAAATATTGTTCATGACATTTTATTGAAACTTGGATACGCTTTATGTTTTGATCACGCGATTTCACAAACCGGACAACGATTGGAAACGGCACTGTTTCTCGTTAATTTTTTTTTTGCTAGGGGCTTTACGTCGCACCGACACAGATAGGTCATATGGCGACGATGGGATAGGAAAGGCCTAGGAGTTGGAAGAAAGCGGCCGTGGCCTTAATTAAGGTACAGCCCCAGCATTTGCCTGGTGTGAAAATGGGAATACATGGAAAACCATTTTCAGGGCTGCCGATAGTGGGATTCGAACTTACTATCTCCCGGATGCAAGCTCACAGCCGCGCGCCTCTACGCGCACGGCCAACTCGCCCGGTGCTTCTCGTTAAAAGCTACGAAGATTGTTTATTGTATGTTCATGCAAAGACTGAGATTTATTGTAATTTATAAATAAAGTTACTCCCACAAAATCAGGAAACCAAATCAAAGATGTGTTGCATCCAGCTGGAGAGAACAGAAAAAGTAATTAGAAACGGCTTAAATATTTAAATGGAAGGATTATGTGTTGCACAAGGACAGTGAGTAACTCGATGGCTGAATGGTCAGCGTACTGCCCTTCGGTTCAGATGGTCCCAGGTTCGATTCCCGGCTGAGTCGGGGATTTGAATAGCTTCTTATTAATCCTTCTGGCTTGGGGAATGGGTGCTTGTGTATGTCCCAACACTCTCCTCTTTACATTCAGGCAACACACCATACTACCAACCACTACAGTAACACCCAATAGTGTCCATATAGACCATATAGAGTTGGCGTCAGGAAGGGCATACGGCCGTAAAACAAGGCCAAATCCACATGAGTGACGCATTTCGCACCCGCGACACCACAAGTGTGGGAACATGCGGTAGAAAAGGAAGAAGAAGACAGTGAGTAACTGGCCACGGATCGGAAGTTGGCCATGATTTGTTTGATTTTAGTTTATCTTATTTTTCATTTATTTATTTGATTTGATTTTTGATCGAATGATTGACTATGCTATGTAGGGCGTTTCTCCAAGATTAAAAGGTAAGAGAAAGAAATGCCAGACTCGGCTAAGATTTTTGTGGTAACCAATCTATTCCCCAGGTTGAGAACTGCTGAAAGGGGAAACGAGGAGAGAACGTAAACCGATGTCAGACTTAGTTATGGACCCAGAGTTCATCGAGCTATTCTCCGTTTCTGAGAACCTCACAGAGACTAAGGGAAAGTCTGAAAAAAGTAAATGAAATCAGTACCAGATTCGGGAGGGGGGCGGGGGAAATTGTCATGGTTCGAACTTTATACCCAGGGATCAGTTCTAGGAAGAATTTATTGAAAGTAAATGAAGGCAATGCCGCAGTCTCCTACACTCCCAATTTCAGATCCTCTCCGGGGTTATGGAAAGAACTTCACAAAACGGACTGAAAGTATTGACACACTATCTGGATATTTCGTGTTTGCCAACCACTCTACCATATTCACAGCCCCAAAGGAGCTATGCAAGAAATCTTCCACTGACTTCGCTGAGACACCCAAATTTCTATCTGAGCCTCAGAGAGAACGTAACCTATTCTCACGGATTAAAATCATTTGCATCATTTATTTACCGAATGATTTATATTTGGCAGTACAATGCATTACAAACATTTCTCCGTGGCTTACATATAAAAGATAGTTCACGAGTAATTTACAGTCAAATCAATTGAAAACAAGGCAGCAAATCTGCTTACTCTCACGCCCATTGTCTACCACATGACAATATCTGGATTAGCACAATTTATACATTAAAGATAAGCAAAAGGTTTATATTGTTGAAGGGTATTTTGCGATTACCTCGTGTTAGTGATACATCAGTGGCATATCTCACCCTTCAAACTTTGAGGCCACATTCCATGCATTGTCTCTTGTGGTGGGCAAGGCAGGAGCCCATTAGGGGCCCTAATTGACCAGGGGTTATCGGATCAATCCTCAACATTTCCAACGCTCCGCATGGGGTGTTAACAATAGATTATTGCTAGTGTGGTTAAGGATCAATCGCCCTGCAGGACAGCTCACATAATATAGATGGCAGATACAATGGCATAACACTACACTTTAAAATCGCATCTCATCGCAGCAAATCAAAATATCCTGCTTTGCCAAATTTATGATCATGTTGTACGAGCAGATTTATGCAGAATCCTTTGCTTGTTTATATTTATAATCTGTTTGCCAACAAAATGCATATTTTAATTAGGTTCTCGCCTATAGGGCGTGTGACATGCGCATAGCGCATGTCAAAAAAATATGTTTTGTACAGAACAAAAATAATTTACTTGATAAGGTGGAACTTGGACCCATAATTATTGGCTATCACAATCGAAGTTCTGCTGATTGAGCTGCAATAGTCCTGTCAACTTTCGACTCTTGGCTTGGTATTAATGATGTTCACTCGTGAAAACTATACACTGAACCAGAACAGCATAGGGTGCGACTGGAACACCTTACCACATCGCAGATAACAGAGTGAAATGAAACAGATATTGTCATGTGTTAAACAATGGACGTGAGACTAATCAGATTTGCTGCCTTGTTTAAAATTGATTTGGCTGTAAATTACTCGTGATCTTTCTTTTATATGAAAGTCATGGAGCAAAGTTTGTAATGCTTTTATTTCTGCCAAATGTTTAAGGTAATAGTGTGCAGTACATATGGTACAAGTGTTATCCAAATTAAAATGAAACTTCATTAGTTTCTGTAATGGTTTATTGTTTGGAATGCATGAAAAGTCAGGAAGTAAAGAGTAATGTAATTGCGTGTGGCTTCCGGAGAGACCTGATGCGGGTCTTTTGAGTTGACGCCCTAAATGCGAATTGTGCGTCTGTTAGAATACGGCTCTACCTTAGACTAATTCTAATTTTGACAACACACACAAACATTGTTTTTTCTTCATCAGGTTGCCCACTGTACCTGAACGGTTTCAGCACATCTTCACTCGTCATACACACTAATAATTCATACATCATTCATACGACGGTAAATGCCGGTTCCCCATAACACTACCCGAGTTAAAATGAAACTCTCTCCAGGTGGTGAAATTGTTTCTCAACAAGAACTTGCACCATCACGCACATCCAAAAACTTCAACGAATTCTCTGAAGACAAAAACACCGAAGTGCTCCCTTAGCCCGGTAACTCACCCAACATCAAGCCCATCGAAAATTTATGACTTTCTGTATTTTCATAACATATTCTTAGTAATTGTTACAAATTTTGTTATGAAAAAATAATCTACCTCTTGATTTGATTAGTCTGCATGCTACTGCAGTGCATCTGAGTGCTATAGAAATTGTTTCTCATAGTGAGTGTCATGGTGCAATAGCACTGTCTGGCCGAGTGAGGGGAGCAATGGTTAACTACTTCGCTCCTCATATTGCCCACTACGCCTTATTTGGTGCTACCATTTGCGTTTGGGAATTCCTAATAAAGCACAAAATCGCTGAGGGTGATATGTCAGGATCCAGCCAACCGCTTGGCTGATTCCCTAAGAGACACAGACAGGGAGCATATCATTTCTATGCACTGCAAAATTCTTGTTTCGCTGGTACCCTCATTCTTGTTTATATACTACTTTCATTTTATATAGCCTACTACTGTATTTCGACATAGCTGTATTTCACTTCTCCAACTCCTGCGACGTGGTTCAGAGGAAGTCGAATGTCATGAAGAGTGCCACTTATTATTATTATTATTATTATTATTATTATTATTATTATTATTATTATTATTATTATTATTATTATTATTATTATTATTATTATAGAGAGAGAGATTTATCACAGAAATAAATCGTCCGTCCTCCAATGAGGGTGACCATTCAGATCCGGAATACTGTCATGTTACAATTTCAGTAGAGTTTATAAACATCAAAAAGTGGCAATTTAATTGTTAATGCTGTTATTATCCTCTTTTTCCCATTGGGTAGTGTGGGCAGAATGTCAATCACGTTCTCAGGTATAGATGGAAATGATTGATTTGTGCAGAGTTCCTCACTATCTGTATTACTATTTTTTCTCTTTCGCAGAATGGAACTAAATTTGTTTAGTAAGGTCGATATCTGACTAGGGAGGGTTGCCAATTGCTCCGAACAGCAGGCCTCCGACCATCCACCCATCGGTAGGTATTTTATATTTCGCTGGCAGGTAAGGCAAGAACGGAGCATAAATAGCTTGCTTTTCTAGGTACACATTCCGAGCCTAATTTGAGTATCTTTCAAAGTGAATGGTGTGATCTAATACTGTCCTTTCTGTTGATGGCTATGATGTCTGCATTCCGATTAGAGTCATCGGTAGAGATACAGTGAACTTTCTCGTGCACCGCCCGTCCACGATTTCTCATGGATTGAAAAATCGACGTTCTTAAACGATGGTGACGATAGTTGCGTATTAGCTCAGTGCTCCGACAGAATCCCAGCGCATGTCCAAGGGTTTCTGTCTCGTTGCAGACATTTTGGCGGCGACGGGTTGTGCTGAATGACCTACCGGGAACCGAACTGACTGCGGTGACGTTCCTTTTAAGTATTCAGAAGAGGACAGAGGTGATTTATGAGTCATCCAGATGTTTGCTTTCGGGCAGTCTGAATAATACACTACTTCCTTTCCTTTATGTGGCACCACGACTGATAGGATCGATTTCTCATAATTTCACGTAGATTTCTTCCATCAATCTTTGGGAGAAGACTTTTTTTAATGTCAAGTCTGCGGAGTGACATTTTGTTCTTAAGGTAACTTCCTTACGTATTGTAGATGAACGTCCTGAATATGGAGTACGCCTAAGCGATTGCAAATATTACTGTATACTTGCTTGCCATTCTGCTTTGATACAGTACGAATGTACATAAACATAACATACACATTTCAATAACATAAAATACATGGCACTTTAGAGATATAATTCCTGCGATCACACTGAGTCCACCCAATAATTCTGTGGCTTGGTTCTAAAAGGGCCAATGTCATTTTTTATCAAAATTGGGATATTAACTGATACAAACGCGTTATATCCTGGCTTGCAACATGTTAAAAGGGCCAATGTCTCTGTTAAGTACTAAACGAACAGTTAACGTTTAATTAAATAAGCCCTTGCCAATAATGTTAGATTACCAATAAAGATTAGAGACCTGGCAGTTTTAAAAAATACGATAGAAATGATTAGCTTTTAATAAGGTGACTTCCACAAGGAAAGTGTAAAGTTATTTAAAGTTAGTTGTTGTAAAAATAATAGGAAAACTATAAGCAAAATTTCAAATGCTCATAGCTCAAAAACAGGTTTTTTGACATTGGCCCTTTCAGAACCCAGCTACAGAATTATCGATAGCAATACCCTCTTGGGTTGCTTGAGCGAGGTCTTGAATTGTACAGAGGACCGGGCATATTTGACAGTTATACATGTGTGGGGTAGTTTTTATTTTGCCGCAATCACAATTTGCCACTGAATTGACGTCACACAATCACCGTCACGTGGTCGCAATGGGTGACTCTAAATATCTAGTCACAGAACATGTGAGTAAAACATCGTCGTACAAATAATTTGTCTGGCATTTATTATATACTCATCACCTTACTACTATACTGTATATAGGGACACATTAATAGGATATAGCGTTGTATAAAATTTGCAGTTGATTACCTAATTGGTTGAAAAGTTATTGACAAATAATGCTAATTTTTATCTGTGGCATGGAAAATGTTCCTTACCCCCGGAAGGACGTGGGTTCGAATCCCCGCCAGGAAGTCGTAAAATTTAAGAAACTAGATTTCCACTTCCGGAGGTGCATATGGCCCTGAGGTTCACTCAGCCTACACTAAAAATGAGTATCAGATTAATTCCTGGGATCAACGGCGGTCGGGCATAGAGCTGACCACTCTACCCCATTACGTGCCGAGGTTACGAATGGCGGAAGCCTTTACCTTCCACACCTCCAAGGGCCTTCATGGCCTGTACGGAGATGACTTTGCTTTTTTTAATGATATATATGAGTCAGCTTTCAACCAGTTCTAGTAGACTAGAAACGCGCAGTATATAGTGGAGCTTGACGTGACTACACCTGAAATTAAGGGATGTCGTGACCGAAAAGGTGCGATTTTTTACAAAAAAAGACGAATTTTCAATTTTGACCTGAATAAGTCCCATAATTCTTCCTCGTTCAGATATCGTAATTAGTTCTTCCCTAACGCAGTTTTTACAACTCTAAATGCCGCATTTAAAGAGTAGCGTATATAGAGCAGACCCACATCTTCTGCTCTCACACTCTCAGACAAAATTAGCTTCAAAGGTCATTCGGACTATCATTTCAATAATACCATTGGAATTAATTTACCTACTGGTAAGCCTACGCTGTGCGTAAGAGTAGAAGGACATATGCTGGAGTAATTTACAGTCCAGAGCAGTTTTAATGCAAATATGTTTCTCAAAACATTCAATTATTCTTATCCAACTTTCAGCATTTTGTCATACATAAAGTGCTCGTTGCAATATAGTTCTTATCGGAACCACCTGAAATTTTCAGAGAAAGTTTGAACATATACACGCATTAAAAGTATTTCTGCATTTTATTACCCGTTGTATATTATCTTCAGATTTTTACTCCTGAAATAGCGCAAACTAGATTTTGCCTATTAAATGAATAATAAAAAATTGAAAAAAATATATATCCAATAGTTTATACCTGGCTTTAAAATCCGGAGTTTTTAAATATATTATTTTTGGTAATTCTGTCAAATTATAGCCCAAAAAATGAACATTGTGCCCCAAGGAACTTATTCCATGTAACATGTATGAATAAGCATTATTTGTCAATAACTTTTCAACCAATTTAGTAAACAACTGCTAATTTGTACGACGCTATATCCTATTAATGTGCAATTGTGTTTTAAATTTTGTTTTTATAGGTGGTAAATTGTAGGAGTTCAAAATGTCAGTCGTAACTCCTCTTAAATAAAGAGATCGAACTCGAAAATGGTGCATCGTAGGACAAAATTTCACTATCACCTGTTTTTCCAACGGATACTGTATTTCTTATAATTTCATGTCATTCTGATAATATTCGTTTCTGTTAAAAGACACCGACTCAGGAAAAAATGAAATGTCGTATGGCTTTTGGTGCCGGGATATCCTAGGACGGGTTTGGCTCGCCAGGTGGAGGTATTTCTATTTGACTCCCGTAGGCGACCTAGGCGTCGTGGTGAGGAAGAAATGATGATGAAGGCAGCACATACACCCAGCCCCGTGCCATTGGAATTAAGCAATTAAGGTTAAAATCCCCGACACGGCCGGGAATCGAACCCGGGACCCTGACCGTTCAGCCAACGAGTCGAACACCGACTCACTTAAGACAACAGACGTAGGTTGTTCACAACATTAGCAAAAATTCGAATAAATGAAGAGGTTAATCCTTTAAAAATCTGTCGGGGAAGTCAAGAGATTAATAGAACTGAGAGACAATTGAACAATTGATCAGTATGCTGAGAGTAGTTTTCTTTCCCACCTTAAAGTAAGCAGGAATAAACCGATTATATAGTATGAAATTAAGTGGAGCTAGAATACTAGAAATATACATTTCATATCTCGAAATATTTACAATATTCTCATTAATCCGGTCCATTTACTAAGAAACTCGTTACATATACAATATCTCATCCTGTGATAAATTTATCCCCCATTCCTAATCAACCAGTAGTTTCTTTACGTCTTCCATCCACTAGCCCTCATTTTTATGTTTCATTGGTGCGGTTGCGAATTTCTACTTCTGCCACTTTTTTTAGTCTCAACCAGTTTTTACCTCTTTGTTTAACAATATCCACCCGTACACTTAACTCTTATGATATTTCTAATTCACCGGGCGAGATGGCCGTGCGGTTAGGGGCGCGCAACTGTGAGCTTGCATCCGGAAAATAGTGAGTTCGAACCACACTGTCGGCAGCCTTGAAGATGGTTTCCAGTGGTTTACCATTTTCACACTAGGCAAATGCTGTGGCTGTACCTTAATTGAGGCCACGGCCGCTCCTTTCCCACTCCTAGGCCTTTCCTATCCCATCGTCGCCATAGGACCTATCAGTGTCAGTGCGACATAAATAAGATTTTAAAAAAAAGATATTTCTAATTCCACTATTTTGCCGTACATCTCATTATTCCCATTATTATTTGCGCAAATTTACTTACTACTACATCCAGTTTCAAGATTCAATCATGTACTCCAAACAATAACTTCGCTTTAACTACTTAATACATTGGCTAACCTTCCGATAATCATTATAAAAATACCCAACATACGGCAACATCTTCTGAAACTACTTGAAGCCTCAGATCGTTTCCTTCGCTCCACACAGTCTCACTCTGGAACGTGTAACTTCTTCGCCAGCTACTGCAGTTCTACGCTCGTTGAGGCAGAAGGTGGGAGGTTGTCAGGTGATAAATGGAGCTCATTGCGTACACTCCCATGTTTGCTAAAAGTACATATATTGCAGAGAGAAACAGGGTAGTTTGTTTCTTCGTGTTTCGTGATTTATTCCCACTTGATTGCCTCGCTTGAGAACATTTCGCGAGTTATTCCGTTGTGGGAGCTTGTTGAAATATTAGTAAACGGTACCACGATAAATGAGGCTCGAAATATTCACTTACTTGGCCCAATATTCCTCTCCGCTCGAACGATTAATATGCTCTCCTACTTGATAATACAATGACAAATTATTATTAACACCCAAACAATTTTGCCTGGAAATTCAGGCCTAAATGTTAAAAATATGAACCCTTTCGGACCAGAATTTCCCTCTCAGGTATCCCAGGAATAAAATCTGATGTTTATACAACTTAGTGCCATGGCAAGACTAAAATGAGTAAAATTCTTCAAAATAAATTTTAACTGGTGTTATGACGTGCTAGTTTTTAAGGTACAATTTTCTTTGCCCGTTTTTCAAGATTTGTACTTTGTAAAGAAGAGGAACGTAGAGGAAGTGCAGAAGGTCAACGAAGATTTTAACAACAATATCAGATATTAACTTTTACGTCCATAGATGACGGATTAGGCTTTTTTTCAACTGCAGAAGAATTATTTTCTTGATCCCTAGACCAGTAATGTTATCCAACGGGAATGAGTTGCTGCAGAGGTGATAGAGCGCACTGCAACTAATAACTGTTAGTCAATGTACGATTATTAATTAGTTTTAGGGGCTCAGGATTTTTACGTGTCTAAATTAGTCATATATCTGTTGTTATTACGGATGATGAAATCATGTATATAAACCGACCGTGAGAGCCAGTTAGACCAGGATTTGGGAGAATAACCAGAGACTAAGTGCAGTATTTTCCGAAAGGGTCCATTTATAGGAAGGGGAGTTAGGAACTGGAATAACTTACCAAGGGAGACGTTCAATAAATTTCTAATTTCTTTAAAATCATTTAGGAAAAGGCTAGGAAAGCAACAGATAGGGAATCTGCCACCTGGGCGACTGCCCCAAATGCAGATCGGTATTGATTGATTGATTGATATTGAAAAAATATACTCCGGGAGACAAATACACGCAGTCCATCCACAGTACTGAAGATCATTACTGCTACTACTACTACTATTATTATTACTATTACTATTATTATTATTATTATTATTATTATTATTATTATTATTATTATTATTATTATTATTATTATTATTATTATTATTATTTGTACTTCTCACTACGAAGAATGCATTGAACGGTTTTCCACAAATAAAGCGATACTGGCCCGCCATATTAAATAGGACTGAAGTAAGTTCAAAGTGTAATTTTAAAAAAAAATGTTGTGGGTGTGTTCTACGAAAAACTGACCCGTGTGAAAATACGTGCAAAAATACTAAGGAGTATTTTCTAGTCTTCTTTCTACCTAGGTAACAAAGAATTTTGTAATAATTTACATTCGGTTTTTCATTCCATTTTACCTTCTACTTAGAAAATTTCTAAGTCAGTTACTCCAAAAAATTGAGCTTTATATTTTTACACAAAAAGGGACAAGTAAAGAAAAATTAAATCAAAGGTTGAATTGATTATTTTACAGTTCATTCCAAAATGAGGTTAACAAAAATTTTGATATGTATAGTTTAAAAAATTATGTTATGCAGAAAGGGAGAGGACACTTTCATTTAAACTTAAAATATCGCAGATTTCTAATTAGTATTGAGTGTAGTGTCTTCAAATGAGAAGACTATAGGACCCACACATCTAGTTTTTACAAATAAGTCATAAGAGTTTTGAAATATACATCCCTATGACTCAGTAGAGAACGAATCGAACCTTTCAACAAGATCGAATAATTTTGAACGATAGTGCCGTAGACCGAGATGAGATAGCTCGTGATACATTTAATAAAATTACATCTCCTTAATGTAGCAATGATTTAAACTTTAATCTGCGTTATAAAATGGTAATATGTTACGTCTTTTACAGAACAGATGTGTGGAGTGGGAAGGTGCATGGCATGAAATCTCATAGAAGAAGGTTTCAGCAGAAATTTTAATTGACAAGGATATTATGACATTCCATTTGTGGAAAATGTGATACAATGAATGTTTCTCTCCAGTTTGGTATTACTTTAGAAGAGATTTCATTAACTTAGGGATTCGTATATGTGTCACTATCCGTCATATTGACAAACAGTCCGGCTTCGTGGCTAAATGGTTAGCGTTAGCAGGTTTGACTCCCGGTCGGGTTGGGGAATTTAATCTTCATTGGTTAATTATGAAGGCTCGGGGGATCGGTGTGTGTGCCGTCTTCATCCTTAGAATTAATCATAGGTACGGCCCCATCCTCAAAGACGCGCAGGTTGCCGATACGCCGTCGGCTAGAAAGACCATCATCAGGCCTCTTTGGAGGCCACACGCCATTATTATTGACCCACAGGCAAAATAATCAATAAGTGTAGGTGAATATTTGTGTACCTAGCGTGAGAACAGATTGAACTTGGAACAGAAATAAGGACTGTAAAAAAAAATCCTACCAAGAAACTCCTATTTGAACTATAGGTGAAAACACGAATGCCTCCGATTTCATGGACTGATATTATAACTAACAAAGAAATCTTACGCGGGGATAATGTAAATTATGAGCTTTTAAAAACACTTAATTACACTAAAATGGCGTGAACGATATTAGGCTACCGTACTGAGGTGAAAAGTATCAACTTCTGAATACTGCCTTCCAAAGCGAGAAAGAAGATCGTCCGTCATGTAGTTGACAGACAAAGGATATCTTTAATAATAATAATAATAATAATAATAATAATAATAATAATAATAATAATAATAATAATAATAATAATAATAATAATAATAATAATAACAATAACAATAATAATAATAATAAAATTGTTACGGAGATACCGTGGTGGACAGCTGTGATAGGAGGTGTGAGCATGAAAGGGTCGATAGAAGGTAATCAGAAGATTAATTTAAAACTTTAAAATTAAGGTTATACTTCCTTCTACTATTTTGGTTCTTTTCAAAGTTAGACATTGCAATTTCAGGAACCAACATTTGCTTACAAGTTAGGTGACAACGTTTAGAAAATCAGAAGAATCAACTAATGACAAATTAGCAAACTTGAGCTTGTAGCTCCCTAATTACCAATTGCTCCCATTAACAAACTGTGAAGGAGACGGGTCTCTCAAGTTCTTTTACATCAAAATCAGAGCATCATTGCTCCACAAGTTAATCTAGGAGACTACTACCCAAACCTTATGACATTAGAGCCTTCCAAAGGCACCATTCAACAGTTACATTACCAGAAAGAGCGTCTTTGCTCTATGAAACTTAGGAATCTATTTCCAGAAATACTTTAAAAATCCAGGACTGCCATTACCTTGAGCTGATGGACTACTGGACGATGGGCGAGGCACCCCCGCCTCCCTTTACAATCACACACACTAGATTGGAGCGTGGAATAAGACGGTTGGTCGAAAATGTGCCAGCATTTATACCCGAGAGGAAGGTTCTAGAGAGCTCCTGGCTAAGGCCCGACACAACCCCAATTCGTATTGAGTAATTAAATAAATACTCGACATAGTTTGATTGGCTGAAAAATAAACATACAAAATTTTCTATTGACCAACATCTTCAGTTGGCGGGAAGAGATCGAAGTGTTGTCAACTTTAACACACCAAAAACAAAGAATAATCAACTCAGTGTAGTAAACCTTAAAATAAAAAAATACTTAATATTTTTAATAACTCCTCTTCACACCAGAGGGCTTAACATCAGTTTTTTAGTAGTGAAATATCCAAACTACTTGCATTAGTTGCTGCGAACTTCATATATCAGATTGCATTCCCATCAGGCTCTTCTTTTGAATGAGCGGGTCAGGTGTACCTACCGACACAAAAATAATAATAAGAAGAAGAATTCTGGTTTTATATCTGTCTAGCTACTTTTAGGCTTTCCAGGACGCCGAGGAGCTGATATTTTGTACTCAAAGGAGTTGCCTTATTTGCCAGTAAATCTACTGGCGTGAGCCGGTTTGCAGTTTGAGATAGCACCGGACTTCTTTTGGATTGGATTGGATTGGATTGGATTGGATTGAATCTGCCATCTTGGACTCTGAGATCTAATCTCTACCATCTGAGCCACTCAGACCGGCTAAGAATAATAAAGAAGATTACATCTATAATGAATAAGCGTTCTAAAACAATGAATAGCTAACCAAGAACATCAAATTTATAGACAGAAAAGATAATGCATGAATGTCGTATTTATTTCCTCAGTAAAAAATACATCAGTAATGGGCATAATTTTCAGTGCCTGGCCTCGTTATCAAAATACACGCATCATTTCCTTACAACTCTTTGAATTCCATTGTTTTAAAATGGAATGTGTTGTATTTCACATCATAAGAAACTCTCTGCAAATCATCATTTCCATTTGTACAATTTACGACGACGCAATAGACTAATAAAGACTTTAATTCTATTTTTCTCAGTTTTATTGCTTTTTCGGCTACATATTTAGTATTAATCAATTGACACTAATGTATTTTCTTTGAAAATACGTGTTCTAATTCCGGAACGTTGTGGCCAACCTCATCCCGACAAGGGATGTTTTGTTTCAGTATTTCTTCCTCCACCCCTTAAAGTAAATTTGAAAAAGGACTAGTTTTATCTCGCATAATATTCGTTCCACCTTCCTCATCCTAACATACAGTATGATATGACTTCAACAAAAACACAAGCATATTTAAAAGCCATTTTGGAAGTTATGAGTAAAAATAAAAGCATTAGAAAAGTACAAAATATTGTATGCAGTCTAACTGGCTGAATGATTGTACAGTAAAATCTGTACGAATCACAATTTTATTGCTGGTGAACAGAAAATATTTCTCCTTTATACAAAGTTTAGTAGTTTTATAGAGTCTTAGATGGCTTTACAACATGATTTAACATGTGCTAAACTACATAGGTGTATGCATCTTCATTCGCAAATGGAGTACTGTATTGAGAAAAGAATCGTGCAAAAATAGCTTTATATGAATGCAATAATACATACTACCATAGATCTCACAGCAATATCAACATACCCACAAGCACACAGATGGATAACCACAAACTTTCTGATATCCTACATGATTTACCGACAATAGATAAATACAGTGATGAGCCATTACGTTACGACCAACCCGAAACGGGAATGTTTATTACGTCTGGAGCGGAGAGAGGTACCCGCGATACGCTGGCAGCATGATGCATATACAGTAGGGCAGATCTATAGGCTCACTGTTAGTTGCGTCTCAGACGTCAGAAAGGAAGAATCGAGCCATCTTTCCGAAATTGATGGAGGTCAAGAAGTGATTGAACGGCGCCTTGGAACCAGCATCCTTGAAACGGCGCAGCTTGTTGCTTGCTCTCATATCGCTGTTGTGAGTACGTATCAAGTGTGGTGCAACAGTGGGCAAACAACAGCACGTCATCCAGCCGCGGGTTTGATGAGGATCATGTCAGAAGCCAGTAAAGGCTGTAGCGTATTGTTCGGAATGACTTCAGAGCTACAGTTCCTGAAATCCAGATCGATTGAGGACAGATCGGGGGATCGAGCAGACCAAGACAACATGTCGACACTCTGTAGAGGACGCTGGATTACAAGAGCGGCATGCAGACAGTATGCAGTGCTATACAGCTTCATAGACCTAGGGAAGAATTGCGTTAAACAGGATTTGCTGTGCACAGGCGGAAAAAATTATCCGAACACAATGAAATAAGGAACGTAGAATACGGAAATGTTGGCAATATATTTGTCGAGTTAACATATTTAATTGATTAAAGGTACAAGACAGCAGCTTATTATCAGCGCGAGTAAATCCATCGCAAATATGTCATGCTGGTCCATCAATAAACAGTGTAATCGCCAGACTGGTGAATGCAGGCATGCAAACGTGCATGCATTGTGCCTTACAGGTGCCGGATGTCAGTATGTGGGATAGAGTTCCATGCCTGTTGCACTTGGTTGGTCAATATAGGGACGGTTAATGCCGGTTATGGATGACGCTGGAGTTATCGTCCAATGATGTCCCGTGCGTGCTTGATTGGGAACAGATCGGGGTATTGAGCAGACCAAGATAACATGTCGACGCCTTGTACAGTACGCTGGAGGCGTGCATTATCCTGTTGGAAATCACCCCCAGGAATGTTTTTAATGAATGGAAGTATGGAATCACTAGACGGATGTAGACATGTGCAGTCGGGGTTTGTGGGATAACCACGGGAGTGCTCCTGCTGTCAAAGGAAACTGCTCCCCACACCAGAACTCCCAGTGCAGCTTCATTGTGGCGACGCCGCAGACAGGTGGAATGCAGGCACTCACCTGGCCTCCTTCTATCAACACAGTTCCATTACTGACACCAAGATAGGAACGGCATTCATCTGAAAACACAACGGACCTCGACTCCATCCCCCCAATGAGCTCTCGCTTGACACCACTGAAGTCGCAGACGGCGGTTGTGTGGGTAAGTAGCATGCACGCCGCAGGGCGTCTGCCTCGGAGCTGTCCTTCAAGTAACCAATTTCGAATAGTTCGTTGCGTCACTGTGGTGTCAACAGCCGCTCGAATTGCTGCTGCAGAAGCAGTCCGCTGCGCCGCAGCCATATGCCGAACGCGGGGACGTCCGGAGCCCGGTCTTCTTGCGAGCGTACCTTCTCGTCACCAATGCTGCCAGCACGAATGCACAGTGGAGGCATTCCTGCCGCGTCGTTCTGCAATAGCGCGGATGGAGAATCCATCTTCATATAGCTCTATTATACGACCTGGTTCAACCGCAGTGAGCTGTTGATACTGGCCTCCTCGTCGTCATAAAGGCATTCTTGACCCACTCACAGTCACTCCGTGCAATCTCACAGGTAACTAACGCTCTCGCACAATACAGCCCGTATTTAAAGCAAACCTCATGTGCAACGTCATGGGGCCGCTACTAGCGCCACTCTAATGCTATTTGCGGGAAATTTGAATATACGTCATTTTTCAGATGTAGAAACACGACTGCCAATTTTCGTTAATCTAGCTTAACCCCTTATTGGTGTTTGGATATTTTTCCGGCAGCGTATATCCATTCTTTTTCTCATCCTCGTTGGTGAACCGACCTCAGGTTAGAAGCAGTCTAAGATCAGAGGTATAGAACTAGGTTATGAAAGTATTAAAATACAAGTTGGTTAATCGTCAAAATTAATATGTGAGTTTATTCTGACTGAGCAGAAATCATCTTAGCAGGCCCAGCAATTTTACAATTGTCATAAAAGTAGAAACAGTTAAGGCAAAAATATAACGTTACTGATATTGTTACAGGTTTAAAATTTTTTTGGAATTATGGGAGCATGTCTAAGTGTTTATTTGAGGTAGACTGAATGGGTAGATAGAACTGATAAATATTTTGCTACATTATACAAGAGCATGTCTCTAATAATATATAATTTAAAAATAAAAATGCCTCACACTAAAAAATCTCACTAGTTGAAAAATAAATCTCTACTGTTGTTGTTGTTGTTGTTGTTGGGTGATTATGTTTTATTCTTACTTTAATATTACCATACTGTAAATGATGATTGTCACCTGGATATTTCCGAATTACAATGCATTTTAATAATAATAATAATAATAATAATAATAATAATAATAATAATAATAATAATAATAATAATAACAACTTGAATTTCAGGAAATGTAATGATATTAAAAATGTTAATCCTATGAATGTTCCATTGTTATAAACTAATTTAATTTAAATAACTATTTAAATTATTTTATGCATACTAGAACAGAATGACATAAAATGTATATAACGCGGTACGAAAATGGGATTATAACTTTCAAAATAGTATATCAGACTTAAATGAAGATGATATCCTAACACAGAAAGCCCAGAATGAGAACGATATAACCCAGTGTTATTAATCAGTTGATGCCAGTTGATTTAATTTCTGTTTCTGATTAATTACTCTGCAAATCAGGTTGACTAATTCCACGGAGTTGAGTTTAAACACCCTCAAATACTATCCATCTCAGTCATAACAGTCCTCGCTAAATTAGGACAAAGAGTAATCTACAATGAAGCTCAGGTTGGTTTTGTATTACACTTATTTGGAATCTGAGTAAGTTTATTTAAAATTTTAACCTACACACTTATGGTTTTACAAACATGAAAAACGATTTTTATGTAGCGATGGAGGCCATATTGACTAGAATTTCGGGAATACACTAAAACTGTGTGAATATTAAAATACAGTGTAAGCATTGTCGTATTTTGATCTGATTGGTAAGTCATAAATTGATGTTATATCAAACAACTTCGAGTAAACATTGTATTTTTACTTAATTATAAACTCTACTGACTTACGCCTTTTTAAAGAATACATTCTCTGAATTGAGAAATCAGGTTATAATTAAACAGAATTTAATCAATTTCATTTAATTTTTGCTCGACGATGCCGAAATATAAACATTATATGCCAGAAAACTGAATGTTAATGAGGCCCATTATAGTTTTAAGTTTCATTATGATACAGGTTCTCCACCAATCAGGGTTCAGAATTTCATTACGATACATCTCTCTGACCAAGTAGGTAAAGACAGCATCGGACACAGGTGACAGAATTGAAGTTACACCACCGGAAATTTCCGCTAAAGCTCTGAATGTGACTAATAAATCATTGCCCTAAAAGTCACTAAAAATGTACGACAAATTACATAGGCAGTTCATGTATTGGAGAAGAAAAAAAGTGAAATCTTTCTAGAAAATGTATTGCTGTTCTACTTCGAAGAACTGTCACTAAAGATGAAATCATCAAACTTGTGGACCCACTACTCGATTCTGAAATAAACACCAAATATTAAGAACCAATATGACATATCAAAGTACTCAAAATTAAATGCCCTACTAAAACGTAAATGTGAGGGATATAGAGCGCTAAAATCCTAAATATTTTCACCTGGAGAATTGAATGCATTCATAAATGACGCACGAGATATTGAATATCTCATGATAAAAGTATATAAATTTTCGTTTAACTTCAGCAGTTTTGCAAATGGCATAAAAGTAGAAACAGTTGAGGCAAAAATATAACGTTATTGATATTGTTAAATGTAGAAACAATTTTTGTAATTATGGGAGCATGCCAAAGACATGAATTAAATAATCTGAAAGTTGACAATGTAAAGGTTATAAGATCAGCCATTATAGTTGCAATCCGAAACACACAAAAGGTTATAAGATCAGCCATTGTAGTTGCAATCCGAAACACACAAAAAAAATCAGCACGAACCTTTACGGTAACAAGAAAATGCTATGAAATACGCAAGAAATATATAAATCTACGTCAAGAAGTTTGCAATACGCCATCCTTCTTTATAAATTACCAACATGGAAAGTGCACTGTCCAAAATGTTGGCATAAGGAAAATGGGGAATAGGGGAAAAGAAATAGCACTGTAACATAATCCCCCCAACTCCAATTTGTACAGAGGGCATTGCTTTCGTAGGAGGTCGGCGACAATTTAGTGAATGTTGGTGCTGATATTACGACACTCAAACGCCATGGAGGCTGGAAATCCACTAATGAGCCCGAAGGATACATTGAAAAATCAATACAAAATAAAATTTGAAGTCTCCAACAGAATATTAAACTCAGTATAGAAACAAAACACATATATTAACATCAATGCACCTTCTACTTCCAATATTCCACAACCACACGGTGCATTCCCGAAAATTAACTTCACCAACTGTAGAATAAACAATTTGTATTTGAAATAAAGATAGGTTATAATAAACTTCTATCAGTATTTTGTTTCAAAGCTTTGAAAACTTATGACATTGTCAAGGTCTCTGATCCACTCACAGAAAATCAATAACCCAGCGCATTTGCTCTGCGCTCTGTTCAGTCAACTCAAATGTCAAGTTACATTTGGACAGAAATTTATTAATATTTAAAAAATAGAGTTATAATTATCGTTCAGCGTAAACATTTGTATGCAACTCACCTATAATGGTAATTAAGAAACTCGTAACTTACGGAAAATATAAAACTCGCTTCGCCAGTTTTATAAACATACTCGTGTCTTAATTATTGCCATTATAGGCTTGTTGAATAATGTATTATTATGTAACTCCATATCATCGTTGAAGAAACCAAACCATGTATGTCGCTGTTCTCTTCTTATCCATTACTAGCAAATGTACCCGTGCTTCGCTACGGTATTCTACATTGTATACGGATATCGACGTAAATACTGTGCATGCAGCAAATGAGATTGTTTTAAAATTGCATGTCTCTTAGCCTTATCCGAGAAATAGCA
The DNA here is from genome assembly GCF_040414725.1 of Anabrus simplex. Taxonomy (NCBI): domain Eukaryota; kingdom Metazoa; phylum Arthropoda; class Insecta; order Orthoptera; family Tettigoniidae; genus Anabrus; species Anabrus simplex. The sequence goes on along the minus strand of NC_090267.1, from coordinate 124,461,746 downwards.
TGGGGAGGTCCCCATACGTTGTTTCCAATGTAAAGTGAGGGTTGCGGAGTTGTGATGATAACGCCAGGCTCACTTGCCTACTGCCATTCACAATCGAGTTGGCAAGTTTACATTATAATTGCAGGCCCCAATGCCTACTGCGCGGTCACAATCGATTTGGGGAGTTTTAGTTACAATGGCAGACCCATTTCCTACTTTCAGACAGGTTACAGTTGAGGAGTTTTTATTATAATACCAGGCAACTTCCCTACCACCAGTCAAAATTGAGTTGTGCAGTTATCATTATAATGACAGTCCCTTTTTACTGCTGCTAGCCAGCTTACTGCCAGTCACACAGAATTAGTGAGTTTCCATGAAAATAGCAGGCCACTATGACTAATGCTAGTCAAATTTTAGATTGGAACATTTGTTTATAATGGCGGGCACCCTGGCCTAGAGCCAAACACAATAGAGTAGGGGACTTTCGAACAAAACTGCATGATCCCTTGCCTTCTGCAAGACAAATCGAAAAGTGAATTATTCATTAAAATGGTAGGGCCTCCTTACTAATGCCAGTTACACAGGAGTTGGAGAAGGACCCCATTCCTACTGCCAGCAGTCAAAGTCGGTGTAGGGAGTACTGATTACAATAGCAGACACATCCTTTCTCGATCGCTACAAATCGACATCAATGAATATATATACAGATGGACATACGAAAGTATATGAATGTTTACAATATTGCAGACCTTCATTTACAGATTAACTGCTGCTAAACGGTATGTCATATCGACAAAGGATTGTACCGTAAGGCGCAGTATTTAGCGATCTAAATGGCTGGTCCTATGATATTTTCTCGCATCTATTCTATTCATGGGTCAGATTGAATCAAAAACGTTGAATAGGTTGAAATTTGTGTAAGAATATCTTACATTGCATTACTTTTCGGATAATTATGTGACATAGCATTTGGCTCACATATGGGTACTGGGTGGGCCAATGTTCGTGTAGAGTTTGATCATACTATCTTTCCTGTAAGTGATTGAAATCATGCACATGAGAAGAAAAGGTTTAGAAATTAATTTCCATTAAGGCAGGTAGATTTCCATAAAGTTTGGTTGTGTGTATTTTGAGGGAGTTCAAAATCACGGTTTCGGTTTCGTATAAACCCCCAATTAGTTCAGGGATTTAGAAACAATATTTGCCCTAAACCCTCCCCAAAGGACAGGTGGATTCTAAATATGAAGTTTGGTGGAAATATATCCAGTAGTTTTCAAGTTAGAGAAAGAAAAACAGACCAACAAACAAACAAACAAAGAAACAAACAAACAAACTAACTAACTAACAGATAACAGACACCAAGGAAACCTACCCCTGGACAGATGGATGCTATATATAAAATTTGGTTCAAATATCTTGTTAGTTTTCAAGTTGTAAGAAGTACGCTTTACACACACCCGCTGGGATTTGTACCGAAAAACGGTCCGTTCATGATATCTCCCTTACTAAATCCTGTTATCGAAATGATGCACATGAGAAAAAAAGGTTTAGAAATTCATTTTCATTAAGGCAGGTTGATTTCCATTAAGTTCGGTTGTGTATACTTTGAGGGAGTGCAAAATCACGGTTTCGGTTTCGTAAAAATCCCCACTCAGTTCAGGGATTTAGAAACGATATTTGCGCTAAAACCTACCCAAGGAGAGGTGGATTCTAAATATGAAGTTTGGTGGAAATATATCCAGTAGTTTTCAAGTTATAGAAGGACAGACAAACAGACAAACAAACAGACAAACGGACACCAAAGCTAAAAATGATGCAGATGGTCATAATTACACCTGAAACGGATAACTGTACGGAAATTTCGCCAAAATAATCAATGTACAGACACACGGTCGTTACGATTTTATTTTTTGCGCTAAAACCTACCCAAGGACAGGTGGATTCTAAATACGAGGTTTGGTGGAAACATATCCAGTAGTTTTCAAGTTATAGAAGGACAGACAAACAGACAAACAGACAAACAGACAAACAGACAAACAGACACCAAAGATAAAAATGATGCAGATGGTCATTATTACACCTGAAACGGATAACTGTACGGAAATTTCGCCAAAATAATCAATGTACAGACACACGGTCGTTACGATTTTATTTTTTGCGCTAAAACCTACCCAAGGACAGGTGGATTCTAAATATGAAGTTTGGTGGAAATATATCCAGTAGTATTCAAGTTATAGAAGGACAGACAAACAGACAAACAGACAAACAAACAGACAAACGGACACCAAAGCTAAAAATGATGCAGATGGTCATAATTACAGGTGAAACGGATAACTGTACGGAAATTTCGCCAAAATAATCAACGTACAGACACACGGTCGTTACGATTTTATTTATATAGATGACGGATAAGCATGAGCACGTTGAAAAGTGCAGACTTCCACTTCGAGATTCATATCTCCTAAACGGTTTATGATATTAAGAAACGGTTTGCGCCATCAGACGCCCCATTTATCGCCCTACATGTTTGTTTCTAAACCATTTCCTCGTATCTCCCATATTCAGGGGGTAAATTGAGATCAAATTTTGAATAGGGTGAAATTTGGGTGCATTTTTAACATTTTACATTACTTATTGCCTACTTATGTATAAGCTAGAATCATGAAATTTGGTACACATATGTCCCTTAATCGTGCCAATGTGCGCACACAACGTGATGATCCTATCATTCTTATAAGTGTGTCAAACAATGAAATATACTTGTAAAAATCACCGAATTTACGAACAATCCAGAAATACGGCCAAATTTAACGTATAAGGGAGAGAGATACGACAAAATGTCACAGGAGCAAAGTTGTAGATCACTCCGAATTGAAGGGACATTGTGCCATCCGTTTTGTGATACGACTTACCGTTTAGCCAAAAAATAGCTCAAAAGGAATGTCTGCACAGTCATTAAAATTGCCTCCATATTTCGATATCTTTGGGGGGTAAAAAGTGAAAAATTTGAACATCTTGGAATTTTCCCGTCGGTTAGGGACCAAAAGCTATAATTTCACCAAATTTCAATTGTCTACTTCGTCTGGCAGGTTGTGCCGCCATTTTGATTTGGGGGGATAGGGGATAAAAATGAGGAAATTCTCGAAAATTTTTAAGCCCACGAAACCTTTAGGTTATCGTTTTGGATATACTATACGACTGTGTTCTTATGCTGAGCCCAAAATTTGAGCCCCCCCAGCGTGCCCCCTTCAGGGAATTTTGAGAATTTCCGATTTTTCTAGGGATCCTGGGGGCATCGGTTTCCTCCGTACCAAGTTTCAAATTTCTGAGATTTCTGGAAGTGCCTCATTAATTCACGTCTTTTTTCATTTTTAAATATTTATATATACATCGCTCCAGCCCGACTTGCTTTTATATATATAGATAGATAGATGACAGATAAGCATGAGCACGTTGAAAAGTGCAGACTTCCACTTCGAGATTCATATCTCCTAAACGGTTTATGATATTAAGAAACGGTTTGCGCCATCAGACGCCTCATTTATCGCTCTACATGTTTGTTTCTAAACCATTTCCTCGTATATCCCATATTAAGAGGGTAAATTGAGATTAAATTTTGAATAGGGTGAAATTTGGGTGCATTTTTATCATTATATATTACTTTTTGCCTACTTATGTATAAGCTAGAATCATGAAATTTGGTACACATATGTCCCTTAATCGTGCCAATGTGCGCACACAACGTGATGATCCTATCATTCTTATAAGTGTGCCAAACAATGAAATATACTTGAAAAAATCACCAAATTTACGAACAATCCAGAAATACGGCCAAATTTAACGTATAAGGGAGAGAGATACGACAAAATGTCACAGGAGCAAAGTTGTAGATCACTCCGAATTGAAGGGACATTGTGCCATCCGTTTTGTGATACGACTTACCGTTTAGCCAAAAAATAGCTCAAAAGGAATGTCTGCACAGTCATTAAAATTGCCTCCATATTTCGATATCTTTGGGGGGTAAAAAGTGAAAAATTTGAACATCTTGGAATTTTCCCGTCGGTTAGGGACCAAAAGCTATAATTTCACCAAATTTCAATTGTCTACTTCGTCTGGCAGGTTGTGCCGCCATTTTGATTTGGGGGGATAGGGGATAAAAATGAGGAAATTCTCGAAAATTTTTAAGCCCACGAAACCTATAGGTTATCGTTTTGGATATACTATACGACTGTGTTCTTATGCTGATCCCAAAATTTGAGCCCCCCAGCGTGCCCCCTTCAGGGAATTTGGAGAATTTCCGATTTTTCTAGGGATCCTGGGGGCATCAGTTTCCTCCGTACCAAGTTTCAAATTTCTGAGATTTCTGGAAGTGCCTCATTAATTCACGTCTTTTTTCATTTTTAAATATTTATATATACATCGCTCCAGCCCGACTTGCTTTTATATATATAGATGACAGATAAGCCTGAGCACATTGAAAAGTGCAGACTTCCACTTCGAGATTCATATCTCCTAAACGGTTTATGATATTAAGAAACGGTTTGTTCCATCAGACGCCTCATTTATCGCTCTACATGTTTGTTTCTAAACCATTTCCTCGTATCGCCCATATTAAGGGGGTAAATTGAGATTAAATTTTGAATAGGGTGAAATTTGGGTGCATTTTTAACATTATATATTACTTTTTGCCTACTTATGTATAAGCTAGAATCATGAAATTTGGTACACATATGTCCCTTAATCGTGCCAATGCGCGCACACAACGTGATGATCCTATCATTCTTATAAGTGTGCCAAACAATGAAATATACTTGAAAAAATCACCAAATTTACGAACAATCCAGAAATACGGCCAAATTTAACGTATAAGGGAGAGAGATACGACAAAATGTCACAGGAGCAAAGTTGTAGATCACTCCGAATTGAAGGACATTGTGCCATCCGTTTTGTGATACGACTTACCGTTTAGCCAAAAAATAGCTCAAAAGGAATGTCTGCACAGTCATTAAAATTGCCTCCATATTTCGATATCTTTGGGGGGTAAAAAGTGAAAAATTTGAACATCTTGGAATTTTCCCGTCGGTTAGGGACCAAAAGCTATAATTTCACCAAATTTCAATTGTCTACTTCGTCTGGCAGGTTGTGCCGCCATTTTGATTTGGGGGGATAGGGGATAAAAATGAGGAAATTCTCGAAAATGTTTAAGCCCACGAAACCTTTAGGTTATCGTTTTGGATATACTATACGACTGTGTTCTTATGCTGAGCCCAAAATTTGAGCCCCCCCAGCGTGCCCCCTTCAGGGAATTTTGAGAATTTCCGATTTTTCTAGGGATCCTGGGGGCATCAGTTTCCTCCGTACCAAGTTTCAAATTTCTGAGATTTCTGGAAGTGCCTCATTAATTCACGTCTTTTTTCATTTTTAAATATTTATATATACATCGCTCCAGCCCGACTTGCTTTTATATATATAGATAGATAGATGACAGATAAGCATGAGCACGTTGAAAAGTGCAGACTTCCACTTCGAGATTCATATCTCCTAAACGGTTTATGATATTAAGAAACGGCTTGCGCCATCAGACGCCTCATTTATCGCTCTACATGTTTGTTTCTAAACCATTTCCTCGTATCGCCCATATTAAGGGGGTAAATTGAGATTAAATTTTGAATAGGGTGAAATTTGGGTGCATTTTTATCATTATATATTACTTTTTGCCTACTTATGTATAAGCTAGAATCATGAAATTTGGTACACATATGTCCCTTAATCGTGCCAATGTGCGCACACAACGTGATGATCCTATCATTCTTATAAGTGTGCCAAACAATGATATATACTTGAAAAAATCACCAAATTTACGAACAATCCAGAAATACGGCCAAATTTAACGTATAAGGGAGAGAGATACGACAAAATGTCACAGGAGCAAAGTTGTAGATCACTCCGAATTGAAGGGACATTGTGCCATCCGTTTTGTGATACGACTTACCGTTTAGCCAAAAAATAGCTCAAAAGGAATGTCTGCACAGTCATTAAAATTGCCTCCATATTTCGATATCTTTGGGGGGTAAAAAGTGAAAAATTTGAACATCTTGGAATTTTCCCGTCGGTTAGGGACCAAAAGCTATAATTTCACCAAATTTCAATTGTCTACTTCGTCTGGCAGGTTGTGCCGCCATTTTGATTTGGGGGGATAGGGGATAAAAATGAGGAAATTCTCGAAAATTTTTAAGCCCACGAAACCTTTAGGTTATCGTTTTGGATATACTATACGACTGTGTTCTTATGCTGAGCCCAAAATTTGAGCCCTCCCAGCGTCCCCCCTTCAGGGAATTTTGAGAATTTCCGATTTTTCTAGGGATCCTGGGGGCATCAGTTTCCTCCGTACCAAGTTTCAAATTTCTGAGATTTCTGGAAGTGCCTCATTAATTCACGTCTTTTTTCATTTTTAAATATTTATATATACATCGCTCCAGCCCGACTTGCTTTTATATATATAGATGACAGATAAGCCTGAGCACATTGAAAAGTGCAGACTTCCACTTCGAGATTCATATCTCCTAAACGGTTTATGATATTAAGAAACGGTTTGTTCCATCAGACGCCTCATTTATCGCTCTACATGTTTGTTTCTAAACCATTTCCTCGTATCGCCCATATTAAGGGGGTAAATTGAGATTAAATTTTGAATAGGGTGAAATTTGGGTGCATTTTTAACATTATATATTACTTTTTGCCTACTTATGTATAAGCTAGAATCATGAAATTTGGTACACATATGTCCCTTAATCGTGTCAATGCGCGCACACAACGTGATGATCCTATCATTCTTATAAGTGTGCCAAACAATGAAATATACTTGAAAAAATCACCAAATTTACGAACAATCCAGAAATACGGCCAAATTTAACGTATAAGGGAGAGAGATACGACAAAATGTCACAGGACCAAAGTTGTAGATCACTCCGAATTGAAGGGACATTGTGCCATCCGTTTTGTGATACGACTTACCGTTTAGCCAAAAAATAGCTCAAAAGGAATGTCTGCACAGTCATTAAAATTGCCTCCATATTTCGATATCTTTGGGGGGTAAAAAGTGAAAAATTTGAACATCTTGGAATTTTCCCGTCGGTTAGGGACCAAAAGCTATAATTTCACCAAATTTCAATTGTCTACTTCGTCTGGCAGGTTGTGCCGCCATTTTGATTTGGGGGGATAGGGGATAAAAATGAGGAAATTCTCGAAAATTTTTAAGCCCACGAAACCTTTAGGTTATCGTTTTGGATATACTATACGACTGTGTTCTTATGCTGAGCCCAAAATTTGAGCCCTCCCAGCGTCCCCCCTTCAGGGAATTTTGAGAATTTCCGATTTTTCTAGGGATCCTGGGGGCATCAGTTTCCTCCGTACCAAGTTTCAAATTTCTGAGATTTCTGGAAGTGCCTCATTAATTCACGTCTTTTTTCATTTTTAAATATTTATATATACATCGCTCCAGCCCGACTTGCTTTTATATATATAGATGACAGATAAGCATGAGCACGTTGAAAAGTGCAGACTTCCACTTCGAGATTCATATCTCCTAAACGGTTTATGATATTAAGAAACGGCTTGCGCCATCAGACGCCTCATTTATCGCTCTACATGTTTGTTTCTAAACCATTTCCTCGTATCGCCCATATTAAGGGGGTAAATTGAGATTAAATTTTGAATAGGGTGAAATTTGGGTGCATTTTTATCATTATATATTACTTTTTGCCTACTTATGTATAAGCTAGAATCATGAAATTTGGTACACATATGTCCCTTAATCGTGCCAATGTGCGCACACAACGTGATGATCCTATCATTCTTATAAGTGTGCCAAACAATGATATATACTTGAAAAAATCACCAAATTTACGAACAATCCAGAAATACGGCCAAATTTAACGTATAAGGGAGAGAGATACGACAAAATGTCACAGGAGCAAAGTTGTAGATCACTCCGAATTGAAGGGACATTGTGCCATCCGTTTTGTGATACGACTTACCGTTTAGCCAAAAAATAGCTCAAAAGGAATGTCTGCACAGTCATTAAAATTGCCTCCATATTTCGATATCTTTGGGGGGTAAAAAGTGAAAAATTTGAACATCTTGGAATTTTCCCGTCGGTTAGGGACCAAAAGCTATAATTTCACCAAATTTCAATTGTCTACTTCGTCTGGCAGGTTGTGCCGCCATTTTGATTTGGGGGGATAGGGGATAAAAATGAGGAAATTCTCGAAAATTTTTAAGCCCACGAAACCTTTAGGTTATCGTTTTGGATATACTATACGACTGTGTTCTTATGCTGAGCCCAAAATTTGAGCCCCCCCAGCGTGCCCCCTTCAGGGAATTTTGAGAATTTCCGATTTTTCTAGGGATCCTGGGGGCATCAGTTTCCTCCGTACCAAGTTTCAAATTTCTGAGATTTCTGGAAGTGCCTCATTAATTCACGTCTTTTTTCATTTTTAAATATTTATATATACATCGCTCCAGCCCGACTTGCTTTTATATATATAGATGACAGATAAGCAAGAGCACGTTGAAAAGTGCAGACTTCCACTTCGAGATTCATATCTCCTAAACGGTTTATGATATTAAGAAACGGCTTGCGCCATCAGACGCCTCATTTATCGCTCTACATGTTTGTTTCTAAACCATTTCCTCGTATCGCCCATATTAAGGGGGTAAATTGAGATTAAATTTTGAATAGGGTGAAATTTGGGTGCATTTTTATCATTATATATTACTTTTTGCCTACTTATGTATAAGCTAGAATCATGAAATTTGGTACACATATGTCCCTTAATCGTGCCAATGTGCGCACACAACGTGATGATCCTATCATTCTTATAAGTGTGCCAAACAATGAAATATACTTGAAAAAATCACCAAATTTACGAACAATCCAGAAATACGGCCAAATTTAACGTATAAGGGAGAGAGATACGACAAAATGTCACAGGAGCAAAGTTGTAGATCACTCCGAATTGAAGGGACATTGTGCCATCCGTTTTGTGATACGACTTACCGTTTAGCCAAAAAATAGCTCAAAAGGAATGTCTGCACAGTCATTAAAATTGCCTCCATATTTCGATATCTTTGGGGGGTAAAAAGTGAAAAATTTGAACATCTTGGAATTTTCCCGTCGGTTAGGGACCAAAAGCTATAATTTCACCAAATTTCAATTGTCTACTTCGTCTGGCAGGTTGTGCCGCCATTTTGATTTGGGGGGATAGGGGATAAAAATGAGGAAATTCTCGAAAATTTTTAAGCCCACGAAACCTTTAGGTTATCGTTTTGGATATACTATACGACTGTGTTCTTATGCTGAGCCCAAAATTTGAGCCCTCCCAGCGTCCCCCCTTCAGGGAATTTTGAGAATTTCCGATTTTTCTAGGGATCCTGGGGGCATCAGTTTCCTCCGTACCAAGTTTCAAATTTCTGAGATTTCTGGAAGTGCCTCATTAATTCACGTCTTTTTTCATTTTTAAATATTTATATATACATCGCTCCAGCCCGACTTGCTTTTATATATATAGATGACAGATAAGCAAGAGCACGTTGAAAAGTGCAGACTTCCACTTCGAGATTCATATCTCCTAAACGGTTTATGATATTAAGAAACGGTGTGCGCCATCAGACGCCTCATTTATCGCTCTACATGTTTGTTTCTAAACCATTTCCTCGTATCGCCCATATTAAGGGGGTAAATTGAGATTAAATTTTGAATAGGGTGAAATTTGGGTGCATTTTTATCATTATATATTACTTTTTGCCTACTTATGTATAAGCTAGAATCATGAAATTTGGTACACATATGTCCCTTAATCGTGCCAATGTGCGCACACAACGTGATGATCCTATCATTCTTATAAGTGTGCCAAACAATGATATATACTTGAAAAAATCACCAAATTTACGAACAATCCAGAAATACGGCCAAATTTAACGTATAAGGGAGAGAGATACGACAAAATGTCACAGGACCAAAGTTGTAGATCACTCCGAATTGAAGGGACATTGTGCCATCCGTTTTGTGATACGACTTACCGTTTAGCCAAAAAATAGCTCAAAAGGAATGTCTGCACAGTCATTAAAATTGCCTCCATATTTCGATATCTTTGGGGGGTAAAAAGTGAAAAATTTGAACATCTTGGAATTTTCCCGTCGGTTAGGGACCAAAAGCTATAATTTCACCAAATTTCAATTGTCTACTTCGTCTGGCAGGTTGTGCCGCCATTTTGATTTGGGGGGATAGGGGATAAAAATGAGGAAATTCTCGAAAATTTTTAAGCCCACGAAACCTTTAGGTTATCGTTTTGGATATACTATACGACTGTGTTCTTATGCTGAGCCCAAAATTTGAGCCCCCCCAGCGTGCCCCCTTCAGGGAATTTTGAGAATTTCCGATTTTTCTAGGGATCCTGGGGGCATCAGTTTCCTCCGTACCAAGTTTCAAATTTCTGAGATTTCTGGAAGTGCCTCATTAATTCACGTCTTTTTTCATTTTTAAATATTTATATATACATCGCTCCAGCCCGACTTGCTTTTATATATATAGATGACAGATAAGCAAGAGCACGTTGAAAAGTGCAGACTTCCACTTCGAGATTCATATCTCCTAAACGGTTTATGATATTAAGAAACGGTTTGCGCCATCAGACGCCTCATTTATCGCTCTACATGTTTGTTTCTAAACCATTTCCTCGTATATCCCATATTAAGAGGGTAAATTGAGATTAAATTTTGAATAGGGTGAAATTTGGGTGCATTTTTATCATTATATATTACTTTTTGCCTACTTATGTATAAGCTAGAATCATGAAATTTGGTACACATATGTCCCTTAATCGTGCCAATGTGCGCACACAACGTGATGATCCTATCATTCTTATAAGTGTGCCAAACAATGAAATATACTTGAAAAAATCACCAAATTTACGAACAATCCAGAAATACGGCCAAATTTAACGTATAAGGGAGAGAGATACGACAAAATGTCACAGGAGCAAAGTTGTAGATCACTCCGAATTGAAGGGACATTGTGCCATCCGTTTTGTGATACGACTTACCGTTTAGCCAAAAAATAGCTCAAAAGGAATGTCTGCACAGTCATTAAAATTGCCTCCATATTTCGATATCTTTGGGGGGTAAAAAGTGAAAAATTTGAACATCTTGGAATTTTCCCGTCGGTTAGGGACCAAAAGCTATAATTTCACCAAATTTCAATTGTCTACTTCGTCTGGCAGGTTGTGCCGCCATTTTGATTTGGGGGGATAGGGGATAAAAATGAGGAAATTCTCGAAAATTTTTAAGCCCACGAAACCTATAGGTTATCGTTTTGGATATACTATACGACTGTGTTCTTATGCTGATCCCAAAATTTGAGCCCCCCAGCGTGCCCCCTTCAGGGAATTTGGAGAATTTCCGATTTTTCTAGGGATCCTGGGGGCATCAGTTTCCTCCGTACCAAGTTTCAAATTTCTGAGATTTCTGGAAGTGCCTCATTAATTCACGTCTTTTTTCATTTTTAAATATTTATATATACATCGCTCCAGCCCGACTTGCTTTTATATATATAGACTCCCTTAAGACTGGTCACGCCTCCCAGCCACATATGGATATGCAGTCCATCAGAACAATTCTCATTGTGTTCATTTTCCTATGCGTATGTGTATGGAAAAATGAAACTTACCGTACCGTACTTTACGAATGTATGTTTGCTTGACGAATTTACACAATCCTACGATACACTGTATTTAAAAGTTCATTTTCTTTTCACTTGCGCATAGAAAAATGAACACAAGGAACACCGTTCTAATGGACTGCATATCCATATGTGGCTGGGAGGCGTGACCATTTTTAAGGGACATAACGGATAAGAACGGTGTTGTGACATACGAGATTTTGTTTCTTCACTGACGATATGATAATTATTCTATGTAATACATAAATAATTATCAAGCCCTATATCTTAGTACTTAGAAACATACTTTTCTTCACTCACAATCTTTCTGAAAAGTCGTATGAGTACGATTTCAGTTCAGCAAACAAATACCATAATGGGCGATAATAAGTTTCCTTGCGACGGCCGTACAGTCCTAAATCTGAATGACAATCAGACAAACTTTCCGTGACCACTGAGGCATTCATTCCACTGACGCACCAGGGTGAAAATCTCCGTGTGGTAAAACACCGTGTCCTGCTGCGTGAAGAAGTCCGTAACCTCCAGCTGCACATCCTCGTCCGACAGGAAACGTCCACCCTTCAAGGCCTTTTTGAGGGGACCGAAGTTATGTTAATCGAGGGGGAAGAAATCAGGACTATAGGCTCATTCACCGCCCGCCTGTTGTAGTCTGAATTGGATGAGCCTGGCCCCCCATATCGACTAGTTTCTTGTATAGAAACGTGACCTGCAAGGATTTCCGTGCATCATTCCACAACGGTGGTTTTCGACAGACATGCTGCCACATACACAGTCGTAATCTCCGATAGATGTTCACCGGTGTTCGTCCTTCGGCAGTCAAGAACATAATAACAGCACGTTGGTCCTGTTTGGACGCATTTGATAATAATGTAGCCGTAGTTCACGTGGCCGCATTTAACACACCCACCACGGAACGAAACGACTACCACACTAATCCCTTTGTCTACATGTCCGTGCTTCTATACCCGCATCGGAATCGCGTTTCGTTGCACGTCCGCTGCAGCAACGCCCCCAAGCGGGAACTTTCTCATCACGCCTAACAATACTTCGATTTCACGATTATTTATTACTGTAACAAGCAAAACAATATCATGAACAACAGTATTTTTATCCAAAATACTTCCTTATCATTGTTCTTATTCAGTGTCACTTCCATGTTCGGTTGGCCAAGAAAATATTTATGTGTAAAAGTCCTTGTGCTTGTAAGGATTGTAGGTCTAGATTTTCATCAGGTCTTCCAAATTTCATTTGGACAAAGACGCACGAAGAAAGTATGATTTATGATACCGTTTACTGTAGTATACCCCTCGAAGTAACCTTTTAATGCGAGGAAATAAATGATAAAATGTACCGGCGGAGAAGTTAACGATTTATTTTCTAGGTTATCGTGTTTTCTCTCCCGTTACGAAGTCACTGAGCACAACCATTTAAACCAAACTGCCATATTTGACCACGAGACCTCTCTCAACCCGAGGCATAGCAAACGCCCATTTAAAAGTAATCGTTAGACCTGTGTTGAAAGTTTGAGCAAAGAAAGAAAAGAGACCAAGTATTGAGTTACGCTCCTTTAATATCGATTCCACTACCTTTCCTTACATTCAGTCTTTTATCATTGCCCGTACCAATTCCCCCACACCAAACAACCATTCAGAAGGATGAATAATATCTCATCGTCCGGGATATGATTCCGAATGTTGTGAAAGCAAACAGGTCCAGTAGGCATCCGTGGTCAGAGGGTCAGAGGAAAGTCAGTTCGTTCCCACGATCGTTGATAGAAAGCAAACAATAAATTTGTTATTCTTGTGGAATATCGTTCAATAAAAGAAAAGTAATTTGTCTAACATACGTCCTGAAGTTTACTTGGAAACTGACCTTAATATCCAACTTTTTCATATTTTATTTAAGAGCTTAAAGATATTTCCGTTGATAGTAAAGTAATGCAGTGAAGGGGATTACTAGGAAAATTACTAATGTAAAAACACTGTGTGTCCGTATTCAAATCGAGTATAGCGTCTTTGTATTTCATCCAGACTTAAAATACAAACTTCGCAGTGTGTGGATGGGTGGTGAGAGGAAGCACTTCTATGCGATAAGAATTGGTGGTATTAATTCCAGAGTTGAAATGTATGAGCTAGGAGTAACATAAGAAAAGGCGTTTCAATAAACGTAAGTTCACCGGACACGTGCAAATGCTATGCTAACACCCTCAACTGATTGGTCATTAATACCGACATTATAAGTGTCATTTTCTGCTAGAAAAATTAAGTAATACCTGCTTGCAGGCCATTATGAATTTACGTAGGTAGTTCCCTTCCCTGTCCCCTTACTGTTGTTATTTCGTCTGGGTGTTTTATCCAAATGCGTACGTTCCTCATCGCCAGATGTTTCATTCCATGCTTGTGTCAATGCCATACACCTGTCAATGTCATATGTTACGTACACATGTTATGTGAACCTCTTAGACTGATTCTGATGGTACGGTCCGCTTCCGCTTCGAACGCTAGCGCAGTGCCACGTCTGGGGAACCATCTGGTGGCGAATGAACGTACCATTTTCACTTCTATTATAACGTCTAAAGAGTCATTGTTTAAGAAGCTTTTCTCGTGGACAGTCGAGATTTTTTTAATGATGACGCAGAGCACAGTTCTCTGCGAAACGTAAAGAATTTCACCTTATTTTCTTGACACGACATAACCCCAAAAGCCTAAACAGCATCATGTCAATATAGTTAATAATGGTTGTCATAATTTTACAAATTATTCGTTATTTCATATGTTTTAATATTACTCTTACTTTTTAATTACACAATTTCATCAATACTTCAGCAGTTTCCCGCTGGCTCCGCCCGCAATGTACAAAGTATGGTGTTGCTCGTTACCATCCTCACGGATGTATTTGCAAAGTTCCGAGTTAATGAAATAAAGCACATGATCTGCTGTGGTAACAGAATGTAATATTATGTTAACAAAATACTTGAAAATACATCACACAAAGAAATTGAATTAAACGTTCCTTGGAACAACACTACGCGCCGAACTGTTAAAAAGTCCTTCAAAGATCTTCGCCATGGAGATAAATGTGCTCATAACTTTTCTCAGAATTTACCAATTTAGTTAGTGGTTACCTCAAAGGAAATCGCTTGATCCGCTGAGTGTTCTTAGGCGAAAACGAACCCCGTACCTCAATTAGAGCCAAAGACATAATTTCTTCAAAGAGGAAGGCGGAAGGTGATTTATAGTACCTGATGACAAACCTGTACATGAATACCTTTCAGTTAAAATAAAAATGAAGGAAATCGACCGGATAGATTGGCCGGACTGACTAACTTTATTTTTCATAAAAAATTCTTATATAGATAAATGGGACTTCTTTATAAAATTGTATATTTTGGCCACACTAGTTAGATTATGTTTTGAGTGATGCCTCTTTTGCTATGAGTAATGAACATGAAAATCTTCTGGACTCGTGTCGGGCAAAACAATACATAATACTGTTTGTTCTTCCCTGAAGGAAACCTACAACCTGTTTTCCAGTCATTGACCGGGTCAGGGATGTAATAAATGAATCATATATAGGCTATTAGTACGATTACGATGTGGTCGCCACACCCAAAATGACTGATAGATGCTATGAAATGAGAATGGAGAGTGTTGTTGGAATGAAAGGTGACAAGAAAACCCGGACTACCCGGAGAAAACCTGTCCCGCCTCCGCTTTGTCCACCACAAATCTCACATGGAGTGACCGGGATATGAACCACGGTATCCAGCGGTTAGAGGCCCACGCGCTGCCATCTGAGTCACTTCTATTATAACGTATGATACTACAAGCACACATTTGTTTCCTTAGACTGTTTACAACGGTCACATATAGGTCGTTCAAGAGCAACACTGGGTAGGAACACAAAATCAGGATAAACATAGAGACTAGTCAGTGCGGGGAGTGAAAACAGAAGGAGGTGACATGGAATATAATCGTTTGTATACATGACTTGATTTGTTCCTTTCCATTACTAATATTGACCCATTAGGCTCCTTTTGAGTTTGTCCAGTGTTCTGCCCGTATTCATATTTATCTCCTATATTTATCCAGATTTCTCCTTCCCCTGTTCTTCCCATATCAAGTTTTTAGATCTGTCAAAATGGTCCACCGGTGAGTTTCGAAGCCCCACCTCCTTGATGAAGCCGGGAAGCAAACCCGAGCTTGTTGAGAACTGAGAATAAATAAACGTATAACAACTAACAAATGAGAAGAAAGACAATCTACATTAGTGGAGACTCTTATTTGCAGGTAAATAATTTACAGTTATGAAATTCCAAATAAACTGGATGTTACGAGACTATCTCCTTCCCAGTCCCAATTTATGCTCGTCAGTACTCCTGAAGCTGTTTGAAGTAATGTTTATCCACCTTACGTTTATGATCTTCGCTTTCATTATCCTGTAATTTCAAATTCAGCCGTGTTCAATACCTGCTATCTCTTACCTTACTGACTTGTCATTGTATTAATCTTATTACGTAGTCTTGTTCTTGTTCTAAAATTCGACAAATGACCGGATTTATCACTTATTTTTCATGACTGTATATAAAATTCTTTATTTACTTTAACGGAGTAAAGAAACGGGACTAAGCGGTAGCCAATCCAAGGCAAAACACAACTATAACTGAGAGCAAAGTGGATAATGGAAACAGGGATTTCTGTGTTTCAATAAATACTTCAAAAATTTCTGCAAATGGGAAGATATGTTACGAACATTTCCGCGCACATGGCAGAAACGAGGGGGAAACCGTAATTAACAAGTTTAACGTTGTGTAGTGGTGAGAGTTAGGGGAGAACTCAAGGCACATACTTGCAGATAAAAGATTTACGATTACGAAATTCTAAACAACGTGGCTGTTACTAGGCCATAGCTCTCCTTCACAGTCCCACTTCCTTGGTCGTCAGTACTCCAGAAGTTGTTTGGTGTACAATTCATTCACCTTACGTTTATTATCTTCGGTTTCATTATTCTATAATCTCAAATTCAGCCGTGTTGAAAAAAATAAAAATTTAAGTCATTTGATGGTTCAAAACATTAACATCCATTATCTGATATTCTTTCGTCAGTACCAAATGATTCTGGCTAGAAAAGAAGCGATAGGAACTGATCTTCTTAACGCTAGTTGCCATATTGTTTCACAGCTCAGTCTGGTGGTAACTGAAGCTGTCAACCTCGTATCAGGAGATTTACTGTCACACAAAAGAACTCCTGGCGGCCAAGAATCCAGCACCTCCGTAGCTGAGGCTATATTATTACTATTCTTATTTTTCTTCGTTATGCCAGGCTAAGGAGCACGATCGAACTTATTTCCGTGATTTCGTTGCCTTTTCCATCTCCCAAAATATTTTCAACTAACTGCAGCTTTTCTTGTGATCGTCTGACCAGGTTTTGTTGGTGGTCGTGCTTGAATGGCGAGGGAAGCGGTGATTCTGGACTGATTTTCTGAACTTTTTCTGTCTAGTATAATGTCATTTGTGATGCCTTTCTCCTGAAGATGAATTCTGTTATTATTATTATTATTATTATTATTATTATTATTATTATTATTATTATTATTATTATTATTATTATTATTATTATTATTATTATTATTATGTAAATTGTTCTGAAGATGAATAGGATGGTGTCGCTACATCTTCACTGTAAAAAATCACTAATGAGCGTAAATCAGAACTCACAACACATAAGATGAGTTTGCAGTGGAAATTTGCTTTCTTATTGTCATCAAATTTAAGAGAGACCTGTCAGCCTTTTAAAAGACAAAAGTTATGAATGTGTACAAAGAGCCTTATATAGTAATTATGGAGTTCATCCCTCTGCTTAAGCTGTATATCTTCCCCTATTTCAACATATATTTCTTTTAAAGGACTTTATACGAGTATATCTTTTCTCTCAACAAACCGTAACGAGCTTGTAAGCGAAATCGTTAGTTGAAATATTTAACCGCAAGCGATTCTGCCTCAAAGAAGCGGCTCCCTCTCCAACGAGGGGTTCAGATACCTGGAGGGAGAATTACACAAACGGTTGCTTGTGGATTCCTCCTGATGTTGGCGGTGAAAGCAGGAAGCTAGTAAGATTCTCAGGATTCCCAGGGGGGAGAGAGAAGTAGAAAATTCAACTGTAGAAAAGGCACCACTGCTACAGTCAAATACTGAATAAATTTTCCACATATCACCTCGGAGATGTTAAATCATCCCCCGCATTTCAACAAGTCCTTCCCTAGAGCACGCATTGTTTGAATCATTCTTTCATAAGATATGGATACAAGCGTCCTCAATCTTAGCCCATTGAAGAGATGATTATTTTTTGGAGAAGATACCTAAAGTACCATCTTCGGGATGCAAATTTAATAATATAGTTGGTTTTGCGTCCCACTGTCTATTTTCCTGATAGTGCGAAGGGTATTAGTGAATAGGCTGCTAACGGTACTGACTATGATCTCTTTCCAATTAACATAAAAAAAGGAAAGAGATGGCAAAGACTAGTAAATCAATTCAGAAACTTAAGGCTGAAAGAAAGATCGGAAATTGAAAAATTCGACAAATAAGTCAGGTTTGCTGTTTCAGAAGTATTCTGACAACTGAAGTATCCGTGAGGTAAGGAAAGGAATGTATACATCTAGGAAGGCCTTCTAGAACAAAAAAGTTGTTAACCAAAAATTACATAAGTAGCGGAACAAGAGGGATAAGTGTGTGAAGATCATTGTCTGGAGTGTACTTACATATGGAGTGAAAATTGGACACTGGGAAAACGGGAAAGGGGGAAGTTGTAGAACTGACACTCACACTATCACAAGTAATATATCAGGTTATCAGATAAATAATAAAATAATCAACAAGTTATATTCAAATTCTCTTATAACTAGAGCCAAGTAATTTTGTTCAAATAAACTGAACTGAAATGAAAATTATTTTGAATCAAAACCTAAAGCAGATCATAACATTGCCATTAATTTGTTTTAATTTAATGGTCAATTTAGTTCACCCGTGATAGTTATCCACCAAATGATCAGGATACAATATCCGACCCTATCACGAGAATATAACGAGGGAAAGCAATTTCGTCATGACTGTTGGTTTTCGATCAATGCGAGTTATAAGAGCTACAGTTCTACGTGGAATTCAATCACATGGACAGGAATGTTTATTTCAAAGCACCTGTGTGAATCAGACGGAGTTCGAAACATGACTGCACCTTCGTGAGCGGGAGCGTAGAATACATTCTAGATTGCATTCTGACTGTCAAAAAAGGAGCCTCCGAGGTCTCTGAACTTTGGAGAGTGGGTTTTTTACCAAGAAGTATATAGCTGAGCTGACTCTTTTTAATTGCTTCCCAGATCCATTTTTCCTCGCTGACCACCCGTTAATAACTCATGTTTTCTTCCAGCACCGAAGGATTTAGGTTTGTGAGGCCTAAGGAGTCTTTGATTCTCACTCCCTAAATGGGCCATCTCTTTCTTTTATCGATACTTTAATTCTTATGAGAATAGTTCCACTTCGTTTTTGACACTGAATACGTTTTTCGTCTCGTTCGCGTACTGTACCGCGAATAGAATTTCGATTGTCACTCGGAAATAGCCTATACATTAAGTTCGCTTACCCAGATTCACTACTTGTTGACAACTGATATAAATTTTCTAGAGTCTGTACAGGTGAAACTTATAATGTATGTAGATGATATCCAAACTGCATTTCACAACCTCAGATCATGGATCGGCAAGATCCCATTAAGCATTAATAATGCCAAAACAAAAGTCATGAGTTTTGAAGAGGAGGAAAACTGGCAAGAACGACGTATTCAGAAATGGATATGACCCACATGTGGTTGTGACATCATTAAAATTCCTAGAAATTGCACTATAGACCTAATGCACAATATATACGCTGCACATAAGAGAAAAATGGCGACAGCAACTGAATAGCACAAGCTAATCGTGACAAATCTAAAAAGATTGGAGTGTGTAAAAGCCAGATACCTAAAGCTAATCATTCATCTCTCAAAATTGACAGAGAAGCGACTGGCATACATTTTAGCAAATGAACCCTTCTTCCATGAACATATAAAACTCACTTTTTGACTTCCTGTCACTGCCGCATCAATAGTTGTCCTGGAAGAAAGAGGACAGAAATCCCAGCAAACCCCTGAAGGCTTCTATATAACAGAAGAAACGAGAAGAAATAAATGGAGAAGACCAGACTCTAATTTTCTGTACAACACGTCCTCACAAGGTTTGGTGTCCACGGATTCCGTGGAAGGATATGTCTAAAATCCAGACTCCATGTTCCAGATGAATGTTTTATCTAATGCCTCTGTGGCATGACCTCTTCTGGGTATCACCTAATGTACTGGAGGAAAGGAACACAACCCAACAGCACATTTGCTAAGGACTGATTAAATGTATTAAAAAAGTACAGTATAAAAAGTTACAATCTAACTCAATGTTAAGATGTAACACTCCCTTCAACAGCTCCCCGTTGAGTGGCATTTATGTGACTGTGCATATAGCATTAAATAAGGAAAAGAAATAAGATCTGTGGCTCGCCCGCAACGCGCCACAATATAGGAATCTTAATTCCCACTCTACTATGGTTTCCCAATTCTCTACGTAATAACTGGGCGCCAGCTTTACAGTTTGAAAGGAACTGTAATGCAAAATTTATAGAGACTCAGATTGAAAATCACAGGGGTGGGATATGAAATATTGACCATTAAGCATCGGTACAAGAAAGCAGATTAATGCAATCTCAATTTTAACTGAATTTATTAAAACCAAGAAAAATGAGATGCATTGGAAAAGTTCCTTTTCAGCCCGAAAAAAATTAAATTGAAATTAATGGAATTTATCGTCGCTTACATTATCTAACGTCGGCTCACCAATTTTCTCCAGATGATGTCCTCTAGTTTCCATGGTTACTCGTTTCCCTTTGCGCCGTGGTACATCTGTTCCATGGACATCCTTCCTTCCTTAGGGTAATCCATTTAGGTCTATTGGGCCTAACACTACCTATTTGCCTTGTCTGTAAGCTAGACATTGGCCCTACTTCTATGAAATAGATCATAAATGATCTCGGTTGGAGAAAATCCAACATCATGAATTTTTCCATCTTAATTTGAATATCCACACCACTAAACAGTTTCGTTGTAAGAATACAAAATCTATACTGCGTATAGTAGACTCGAACTAAACAATGTTCTTTGTGCACACAATCGTAGAATATATCACGAACCGTGAATAATATAGTATGACCGTCGTTCGGCAGTATCACAGTATCACTGTACCGTGTACCGCTATAATCGTTGAAGTTCCGAGAAATACTGCCGATACATAGTGAAATACATAAATAAGTTCCACAATGATAATAATTTCTGAAAACATAATAACTCCGTTCTTGTTCTAGTCCTGTTCCAGTTTTAGTACCTCGATGATAGCTGCGTCCGATATTTTATAGGCTCATTCTCCTTCCGCCGGGTCTCTACTTCCTAACAAAACTCCTTTCTTCACTGCTTCCGAGCCAATCTCTTTTCCATCCTTTCTCTCCATCACCGCGGTAGGCGTGTCCACAAGGTGTACATCTCCACATCACAAGACTCACGCAGGGTGTTCGTCTAATTCAAACAAGCTCGTGGTGAACCCACTGGCTCATACTAATTTCCCAGGCTTCCGAGAAAAACACTTCCTTTTACAAAGTATGGGGTGAAAAGACACAATTTTAGGTTTCTAGGATAGGCAAAAATACAGAACATAATGAAAACTTCTTCCAACATTATATAACCAAAGAATAATGCTGTAATAATATAAATAATAAATTATTTGAATACTGTATAGATTTACAATCGCCTGTAATAAAATTTAGAGATGTCAATTAAATATTCCCTATGACAGATCATCTGATATCGTATGATATCACGTAATTTCGGCTATATAAATAATGTATATATGGGTATCAAAACCTGGAAGGTTCTACAATTAAAAAGGTGAAGAGCGGAAACATCCTTTGAAATTACTTTCAACAATCGGTGACGTCATAGCAAGTGATGGTGGCGTCCGCCATTTAGTGTGGAAATCGAAATTGTCGCAACGATGTAAAATTAGTATGTTTCGCGACTCCATGGAGCTAGAGTGATGCAAATCTTATCTTTACGTATAACTACTAGAATTATATCATATAACTTACAGTTGGTGAATATAACTTCCGTTCCTTCGTAACCAAGTGAGTTGAAATTTTGAAAATTGTGCTCAATTTGCAAAATAGATTCGGTTTAAATGGATTAAGTAAAGAAAGGCCCTCCTAGGGCCTAAAAAGTTTTCTCTGGTGTTTTTAGTTGTTTAAAATGTAGAGAATAAGAATTTGTTAAAAGAAGTCGAAAAATAAGAAAAAATATAATTTTATAAGGTCCGCCTCTGTGATGTAGTGGTTAGTGTGATTAGTTGCCACACCCGGGGGCCCGGGTTCGATTCCCTGCTCATCCACGAACTTTGAAAAGTGGTACGAGAGCTGGAATTGGGTCCAGTCAGCCTCGGGAGGTCATATGAGTAGAGGTGGATTCGATTCCCACATCAACCATCCTCGTAGTGGTTTCCCGTGGTTTCCTGCTTCTCCTCCAGGCAAATGCAGAAATGGTACCTAACTTAAGGCCACGGCCGCTTCCTACCCTCTTCCTTATCTACCCCTTCCTATCTTCCTATCCCACCCACAAGGTCCCTGTTCAGCATAGCAGGTGAGGCCACCTGGGCGAGGTACTGGTCATCCTCTCCAGTCGTATCCACCGACCCAGAGTCAAGCTCCCGGACACTGCCCTTGAGGCGATAGAGGTGAGATCCCTCATTGAGTCCGAGGTAAAAACCGACCCTCGAAGGTAAACAGATAAATAATATGAAGAAGATAATTTATAAGATATGAATTACTATGCTGCACCGTGAAAGACAACGCCCCCTTTTACAGAAATTTATGTTTGAGCACATCACTTCTGAACTATTACAGATAGCTTTCTGAACTCACTTCCAGTCTGCTTTGATGAGCGCAGACTTTGTAAGTGGTAACGATGACAACTTCGGGCATTGCTTGTTTATGATACGAGTGGTTACTGAACATCGTCTTAATATTATAATCATTAAGGTTTTGCGCTGATCTGCTGAAGAATGGGTCGTTTGAAAAGCTTTTGGGAAGAGGAAGTATACGGGAAATCGCCACATACGCAAGCTTCCTGGTGTAAATAATGTCAGTTTATGTGAAATTAGGCCTATTTCCAATGTAGTGGAGGTTAATTTTCAAAATGACATCGCCGTATGCTCGCCATGTAATGTTCCTGCATCTGAAATACACATTGAATCTCCCTCAAGTTCACGTAAACAAAAACTGTTGCGTTGTCGGCCACTGTTTGAAGACTTGTGGGAACACGAAAATTCAAGTATAAGCGATAAACGTAATCTCCAATCTGGCAACGTGATTGTTGACATTAAACTTACTTCTGTAGCTCTTGGTTCATGTGGCTGTTGTATGTACTGTGGTGCTGTTGGCTCTTTGTCACTGTTGGAAGAAGTGGATAAGCGTAAACTAAGGTACCATAAACGAATTCGGAAGCATGGAGGGACATCTAAGGAACCTAGTAAGTTCACAAAGCCTGCAACAGAACGTGCCAGCAGCGCAAGAAAGCGTAGGTGTCCCCAAAGCGGGACGAACAGCCCAACATTTCCGCCGCGTTAGTCATCCTGTTTGTTGTTACCTTTAATTCCACCTGATATATTTGTGTCAGAAAGATGTTCTACGCCACAAATCTTGGAGTCATCTCTCCGAATCTTCCAGTCTGACCTTTGTTTTCTATACTAATTGCAAAAGGGCGTGGTATTCACATATTTACCTTTTAAGGACATTCATCACCACCAGAAGCTTAGCTACTTTAGTGACAGAAAGTGACTCTGGTACACAGTTCATCAGGACCTTGGTAAAGACGACTGTTGCCTAGACAGATACCCTGCATATACTCTCCACGTGTAATTATCCTCAGCCTATTGGTTTTCTTTCTTGCTCGGTTGCTGTCTCTCATATCAGTCGGCATCTCAGTTGGTCTTACTAGGCAGATGGTACACTGTTCCAGCCCTCAGTCAAAAATAAAATTTACTGTGCTGACCAGGAATCGAAACCGGAGACTCCATATTAGGGGGAGGGATACTGTACTAACACCATGAGGATGCCAATTCAGCTTTTCATCCCACAAAATTATAATATAGAATAAGGATGATATGACAATTTAGCCCTCAAGAAAGCAACTTCTCCTCAGAATATTCACGCTAATACCAGTCAAATGCCACGATAGTACCTGATGTATATCACACGACTGTTTTCTTCTCAATCATAGCCATGACAATAAACTACAGACATCTTCATTTAATGTTCTACGTAGCGGCAGATTTCGACTTGATCGCCCCTCTGTTCTTCTCTATCTTCCGCCTTTCTCTTTATGCTTTCATAGCCTCGTTCTTTTCTGCTTATTTCGTCTAATATATCGTATCACCTTCTTCGACTGGCTCTCTTTCCTGGTACCAATCCCACGATTACCGTCACTGCCCTTCATAAAATGTGTTCTACCCAATTCCTTTCTCTATTCTTCACGATCTGTATCGTGTTTCTTTCCTCCCCAACCCTTTTAACATGTCCACATTCCTCACTCTATAGATCCAATTGATTTTGTTTTCCATTTTTCGCTACATCCATATTTCAGATGACACCCTTTCGCCTCTTCTCTTCGTCCAGGTTTCTGCCCCATACAAAGCAACACTGCGTGCTTCTCCAGACGTTTCCTTAGATCTTTATCAAGGCTAACATAAAGCCTCTTCTTCCTGCTAAATATTTATATAGCCATTGGTATCCTGACTGTGTTTCTTGTCCATTTTGCATGTCCTACCTTAACCAGCTTACCAGATGCTTGAAGACCGATGGCTGTTCCATTTCATCATATCTGCGATTTAAAATTATAATCAAACTTTTCGTTTTCCCTTTATATATATTAATTCCATATTCCCCACATGCCTCACTTACATTTCTTAACATTTCATTCAGTTCCCTTTCGCTTTCCTCCAAAAGCACCATGTCCACAGCAAAACTGATGCTTTCAACTCTTCTTCTACGAATAAACTACGGACATGCTATCATGAACTCAACATCGCCAGAGATTTTCGAAACAATCTTGCTCCCACATGTCTTGAAGAAACAACAGAAATGCTGTATTCTTAAATAAAACTGTCTTGAATTAGAGACTGTTATTCTGCTAATAAGTTCTATTATTTCGAAATATTTAAAATTTAAGTTTGTATGTGAATATATGTTCACGAGTTCAGCTGTAATCTACTCTCCATTAATATAGGAAGACATTTAATTAAAATGAATGGAAATGCACCAAATGTGCCCCAGATATAATTTTCATGACTGTCATAAACATTGAAATACAATTACCTATCGTAGTAATAACAGTTGTATACAGCGAATGGTGTGTAGTTAATTCAATATTTCATTGTAGATGCCACCCCGGTTCATCTAAATTCAACTTGTTTAGATAACGATGGGAATTTTTAACCAATAGTAATATTAATAACGGAATAAACCCCGGTCATAATATTCAATGAGATGATAATGCACTCCCATGATTCACAATAATGGAATGAAACATTAAATGTACATTCGCCCAAATCTCATTCTATTTTAGTCCTCTTATTTAAAATTAATATCTAATTGCTAGAATGAATTTATGTGTCGATTATAATAACTTTTACTTCAGAAACTTTTTCTGAAAACTTCATTTTTCCCTATTTTGCACAAGGTGGCCAAAATTAGGCTTAACTACTCCTATGTCATGACAATTTTCGTTGAAGTGTTCGGTAAGCGTGTGAGTATCAATATTTTTAATCTCAATAGCCATAAAATGTACATTTAGGTTGCGCGAAGGAATAATAAACAAACATGGCTGATCAGAGTCCGTGTATGAAAGGTCTCATCTACTGGTCGGCTGGTGAGAACGATGAGAATAAAATTTTGGGAACGCTTTGGTGGGAAAGTGCCAAGAAAATCAACAATGGGATGAATTGGTAGAACGCCTGTAGGTTTTCTCATCAATATTCTTCTCCATCATCATTATCGTCATTATTATTATTGTATTGTATTTTATTGTATTGTATTGTATTGTATTAGAATTAAATAGTAGAAGAAGAGACGTAGTTGTAGTTTTCTGATTAAATAAACCTGATTTCAAGACATACAGTTTAAAGTATTTAAGAATTTCTATAACGCGAGTACTGAAAGTCTCTTTAATATGAAATTATTCAAATAATTAAAATACAATTGAAGGATAAATAACAATACTGTATTATTTATTTATTTATTTATTTATTTATTTATTTATTTATTTATTTATTTATTTATTTATTTATTTATTTATTTACATCGATATAGCCGACTGTGAACTACGGTTATACAAACTTAGTACCTTTTTGCGGAGATCTCTATTGAAGGCGATCTCTATTGTTATTATTTGTATTATTAATTCCTTTCTTTCTTAAGCTTACACCGGTTATTTTTTACATTTTAATCAAATGCTTTTCAACCTCACCTCATTTCAGCCCTTCTCCCATCGAGATGTTCCGCGGATTAGTAGGTTCTTTCTCTGGACAAATCCTCAACTCCGCAACATTCTTCCTAATAATGGTCCTCCCCATTATGTCCTCTGGTCTTATATCATTTACCCGTATGTCTTTGTGCACCTCATTCAGCCAGCGGGAATGAGATTTCAATTTTTCCTGTAAAGTGAACATTCTCTCCAGGTGACCATAAAAGGTTAAAACCTTCCTTTCTTCATAGCTGTGGTGATCTTTCCGACTCTCGCACATTGTTACTTGTTTCACTTCAGAGGGAAGACAAAACCCTCGGACACATTCGTATAAATCAATATCTTAATGAGGAACTTTCTTTCCCTCAATCGACATATCTATTATTATTATTATTATTATTATTATTATTATTATTATTATTATTATTATTATTATTATTATTATTATTATTATTATTATTATTATTATTATTATTATTATTCCTTGGCGCCATCTAGGACCACGATAAGTTTTGTTAAATTTGGCAGTTTGCTACGCTTTTTTTGATCCCTGAATTCCCTCATTCTCTGTGAGTGGGCCAGCTTGCGTTCCTCTGTTCAGGTGGTACGTTGTCTTCGTTTCGGTTGCTTGTCTCGGTTTATCCCATTCGTCAGTATATTTTTGCGGAAGAAATCTCTATTGAAGGAGATCTCTATTATTATTATTATTATTATTATTATTATTATTATTATTATTATTATTATTATTATTATTATTATTATTATTATTATTATTATTATTATTATTATTATTATTATTCCTGTCGTAAAAAATGACTAAGAAAGACCCAGAGGCTTTCAGTTTGGAGCGTGGCCTGGCGATCTTTCATCTCCTAGCAGTGTCTGGCATTGTTTCGACATACTTGTGTCAGGCTCGTCACCTTCGTTTTCCCTATTCGACCTGCCTTGATCAACTCTGATTGTTTTCCGACTCCAATGCTATTAGGCTTGCGAGGCCGAGGGAGTATTTCATTTTCATGCCCTTCGTGACCCTTCCTTTTCTTTTGTCAATACCTACATTGGTTGAAATTTCGGACCTCCTCCATATTCTTTCTGATTCGCTTTCATAGAGGACCGTTGCCAAGCTGTAATTCCTTAAAACTATAATCACAACCACTATTAATTATTATTATTATTATTATTATTATTATTATTATTATTATTATTATTATTATTATTATTATTATTATTATTATTATTAAGAATGAAATGCCGTCTGTTTTATCACTCTAATTTATTTCAGGATGATCCAATAAATACACAGACACACATATCCATGAATGACCACACTCATTAATTGCTGCCTCTTCACAGTAGGCGATCCGACTCGTTGTCATTTCCTGGGAGATGGTAATCGCAAGTATCAGGTCTTTCACTTTCGCTCCTGCAAGCTCAGTCACTTTACACACAACAGATTTCCGTAGACAGGCTCGAACACGAGGCTTCTGGCCACCCCAACAGCCGATGACTCCTTCCTGGCTCGACTTCAGAGGAAGTCCAGTAATTCACACCGTCAAACACGGTCAGCTACTTAACACTGGCAACTAAACAGCAGCACCTCAACAGTGTAAGCCAGCACTACAACATTCCTCACAACAGAACAGTTAACGCTGTTCCAATTACACCCACGACAGATGCTCAACACGTTGACTCCACGATGGTTCCCAGTCAACGGTAGTACACAGACGGCACTCCGAGGCAGTACTCTGCTCAGTATGCGACGATACTCTGACTCTGACGGGTCACAGGTAGTGATGGCAAAACTTTTCAGAATATCGATATATCGGATTTTCGATACATCGGTATTAAAATATCGATGCCATTGATATATCGGCCCTTAAAATATAGATATATCGCCGATATATCGGTTTTAAAATATTGGTGCTATTATCCATTATTGTAAGACTGAAGACTCTTCAATGAAATAAACGGGTAACAGAAAACTAACAGCTCTTTAAAAATAGGCCTACTTTCTGCTTAATAGGTCCAATATACATTAATTATTTATAAAACACTGTAATCTCGTAAATGGTTAAAAATTAAATCCAGGTTTCCTAGCTACAATAAAGAGGCAAAGTGTTCGGTAAAATAATCTGAAAATTTCTTAATGTCTCCTAACGATTGCCGGATAGATGGCTGGATAGCTGCAGACGTAGTCGGTGACGAGAACTCAGCGTTGGTTACCGATGTCGTGGATGCAGTGAACTCGCCAGTAGCAGTTCCCAGTGATGATACACACACAGACGCTGCTAAGGATGTTGTAGGAGGGGCTTCAGCCCCACCAGATTTTAAAAGAACGATTTACTGCTCCCTACCACTGACTTAGGCATTTAGTTCATGCTTGAAGTTCCTTTAACAGGTGACGTATATAGTATTTCGTGTTTTAATGTATGTATCTTCAAGCGAGGCTTCATATTTGTGGTATTGCCGGAACGTTTCAAAATGTTGACACACGTATTACACTTCACTTCAGTTTTATTGATTTTTATGAAATATCTCCACACATCAGTTTTATTTGGAGCCATTTATGAAACTACTTGTTGAAAACTATATACGGTACCACTAAAATATGTAAACGTATGAATCAGTTAACCCAACACTGTGAAGTACAAACAACCAGCTATATTCCACAACTTTACTGTACCTCACTGACAACAATGGCAACGTAGTTAACGACTGGGCATGCTGCGGCTGGCGGCTTAACTGACTTACAAGATATGCACGATGGATGAGTTGTGATATTATCACTGTATTTACCGTAGTGAATTGAGAAATAAAAATTACAATTTCGTAACTGTAGCATGCAAATATCGGCAAATATTGAAAGGGCCTGAAAAAGAATCACATCGTAGCCAAAAGTATTAAATTAGACAGAAATATCGATATATAGGGCACAAAATATCGATATCGACAACATATCGGACTTCAAAATATCGATGTCGATATATCGATATTTTCCTCTCAAAATATCGATATTTTCGATATATCGACATTCGTTTGCCATCTCTAGGCACGGGCGACAACCAGCACTTCTGCCGTCAATCTCCAATCCCTCCCTCCACGTCGGCACACGTACAGTAATCCAATCAGTACTCCATGGCAGTACACACACCATAGTCCGCTCAGAAACTCTTATTCTGCTGGGATACTGGCGGTAGGTAACACTGCTGTCACTCCAGTCTGACGACTGGTCTTCAACACTGACTGATGTGTACACCCACCACACACTATAGCCTTCAACACTACAACCTGATTTCATTCACGATGCCTTATTTTTCTGTCTTGTTGATGGGTTACTAGAACATTCAGGACTCAGCTACAGACCGAATATTCGCGTTTCGTGCTTAAGAAAGTGCAGGATGAAACCAGACAAAGAGAACAATACAGGGTGGGGCGGCCATGGTCTTAGGCTGGGAGCTACCAGTTGACTCACTAGCCACTTCCAGGAGGTGCCGAACGGGGCTGCGATAGGACTGGCACTTATTATTATTATTATTATTATTATTATTATTATTATTATTATTATTATTATTATTATTATTAAGATGAATAATAATAATAATTAATTTGATTTGTTTGTACGTCCCAATAACTACTTTTACGGTTTTCGGAGACACTAAGGTGCCGGAATTTAGTCCCACGGAAGTTCTGTTAGGTGCCAGTAAATCTACCAGAAAGAGGCTGACGCATTTGAGCCCCTTCATATATCGCCTGACTGAGCCAGGACCGAATATGCCAAGTTGGGTTCATAAGACCAGCGTCTCAACCGTCTGAGCTAAGATGAGAAGGATAATTCCAACAAAGACATTATTTCAGTATTAATATATGCAGAAATTAAAACGTCAATTTAGTTTGCGTATAACGTAGTTTGAATCGAATTGGTGAGAGGAGAACCATTTATCAAAGTTTGACCGTAAGAAGGCACAATGATAGGACGCATCATAACACACCCAGGACATGTTCAGTTGGTTTCTGGGGATTGTGTAGGCGGTAAGAACGGTACGGTTAGACCAAGGTATGAATATGACAAACAGATTAGAGTAGATGTGGGATATAATAGGATGTAGTACAGTAGTTACGTAGAAATGAAAAAGTTAGCACAGTTTAGGGTGACATGCAAAGCTGTATCAAACCAGTTTATGGACTGAAGACCTAAACAACAACAACAACAATATTATGTAATTTATTATTTGTCTCATATACACCAGGTGGTCCGCCAGCACCGTACTTTCCACTTCTACGTGTCCCGCATGCACTAATGATGAATGGGATGTCTAATACCAGGAGATAACCGGACGGCTGCTCGCTGTATGTTCCTCAGCGCTACCCATATAATGCAACCCCTTGCGTTAGTAAGTCTCATTTTCGAATGTATAGTAATAGGCTGATACATGGTACGCTAGAACTACAGTTGCTGTCAACATATTAACAATGGATGGTGTGTTCAACAATGACGAATACATAAATATAATTTTAAGCTATAGATAATCTAATCGGAATGCAGCCGAAGCTCGCAGGCGGTATGCGCAGAAGTTTCCAAATAACCACCCGCCTTCTATACACGTATTTCACCGAAGAGAATTACAATTAAGAGCTAGTGGATAGTTCAGGGCACATACGAAATACAAATAACTTTTTTGGTGTAGTAAAATTACTTCTATTTATTCCACGTCTGAAATACAGCACTCGTAGCGCTCCTTTGTAGATAAGCGAATAGGCATCCCGTTCATCATTGTTCCATGCCGGGCATTTATAAGTAGAAAGTACGGGGCTAGAGGGCCACCTGGTTTCAGATTTTGAATTATGAATGAATACTGGTTAAGTATCAGATAAGGACAAGTATCCCTAACTTTAACAGGTAAAATAAATCAGCCATAGAATCTGAAGATGGTTTTCCCTGGTTTCCCACGTTTACACCAGGCTATACCTTATTTAAGGTCACGGTCGCTTCCTTCCAAGTCTTAGCCATTTCTGGTCCCTTCGTCCCAATAAAACATGCCTGCGTCGGTGCGACGTAAAACGTATAGTAAAAGGAACCTGGTCTAACCTTGCCTAACTGTAAGTTCATGCCACCACGGCCAATAGCATATAAATGTTTAAATATTGTTCTGACAAACACAGGCAGTGCTTCTAACAGCGGAAGGGCTACTCACTGTAAACGAATTAGAATGCCGAGAAAATTTTGCCGAATGATAGCCCTATCTGTTAATGAGCGTGCGCTAAACTATCCACATCGTACGTACGATCCTGAATACAAAAAACTAGAACGTCATTCACTCGATCACCGGTGTCGTCCATACCAGTATATAATCCAAAGTAACCATTTTACTACACAAATAATTTAATGGATCCAATGTTAGTTCAGTCAGGCCTATCCATCGTGTAGAATCCAATGTTTGGTTTGACAGTTTCTCGGTGAAAATTGCCACCGTTAACCTTTCTTAAGAATTCCATTCTCTCATCAGTTACTCACTTGAAAGTCTTTCCTCACGTACCAATCTTCTGCATCATTAATTCCTAACATTAATCAATTCCACAGATTCCAATAGCGTTGAAAATCTACTCAACCGTGCCGAAGGAATCGAATGTCTCCGCTTTATCTCTCGATGGAGTTATAGTAGAAATACTGAAGTTGCGAACCGGGAGGAACGTGCTTTGTAGTCAAGAAAGCTGTCACAATACAATCTCACCTAATTTGTAGTGCAAGTGTCTGAAGAATCCGTGGTAACAGAGCACTGTTTTGATGAACAACATTCTATAATAATAATAATAATAATAATAATAATAATAATAATAATAATAATAATAATAATAATAATAATAATAATAATAATAATAATAATAACAATACGTCAGAATGCCTTATTTTCTCTCAGAAATGTGCGCTAGCTATGTTATAGAAAAAAGAGAGAACGATTCTCTCCAACATTTTGGCCCAAACTACAAAATTGGTATCTACAAAAAACAGACAAGAAATCTACTCTAGATAGAAAAATCACGAACACAATGTAGAACAGCAGGGCTCACTTCTACGGTCACTTAACAACGGATGGACGAATCTCGAGGGACAAAACGCATTTTCAACAATTTTGACTCAAAACCAAAAACAACAATGCCTTGGTCAATTAACGTCAAGAAACATCTTGAAGAAATGGGCGTACGATCAGATGATGTGCACAAATGATACTCTTTCAGAACAAGTATCATGACTTTTGTGACTTTCAGAAATGAGAAATGGACAAATTCAAAGTGGTCGGATGTACGCCGTGTTCAACACAGCTAGCTAGTGAAAACTTACTGGATCAATGGAAAATTTAATAAACGCCAGATTGTTTAATTAAACATACCGTTGTTCCTAGCAGGAATAATAATAATAATAATAATAATAATAATAATAATAATAATAATAATAATAATAATAATAATAATACGTCAAAATGCGTTATTCTGCCTCAGAAATGTCGACAGAGCAAAGAAACTCAATGGCAACAGGAGCTTCACATACTGAAAATGCTGCGCAGGAAACAGAACCAGAGCTCACCCAAACAGGGCTGCCAGGAAAGCGAATGAAATATACAAATGTCTTGAACAAAGATATTATGCGCATCTACTACAAAGTTATGAATTTTGGAGTGAATGTAAATGCGTACAGGAAGAAAATTTACAGATAATTCGGCCAAAAATATCCTGACATCTTAGTGAAAAAACAACGAATAGCTGACCAATTCGGAGTGATCTATAAAATCTTGCTCCCTCCGACCATAATCAATAAGATTGATCGAGAAATGAAGCAGGAAATGAAATCTGAATTGACCGATGAGAGTTCTGCCACAAGTTCTGAAGAGCCAAATTTGGCCAACTTACCTCAAAATTGTGAACGAATCCAGGACAACAAACAACAGCAAGAGACAACACAAGATACCACTGGTCCTGACCCTCAAAATCTAGAGAACAACTTGAAATTTAATTGGAGAACTTGATGAAGGGAGCCAGTATGGAATTTGAAGGTATGGATCCAAACTTGTGACCGAAATTACCGAAGGTAATGGAAAGTGTTATAAGCGTGATGAATGAAAGCGTGCTTCCGGAATACATCCACACCGCAGACAACCTTGAAACTATCCACGCACACATCTACTGTGGAGCAGTGACAGTCGTTAGAGCAATGGGCATTGACTTAAACACGCACAGAATATTGCCGCGACAAGCTGGCGAAACAATAACAATGCCGGAGTGGGAAGAAGCTGAGACTGAAGAAGCGCATAGAGACCATCAGACAAGACATTGCTCCTATGGAAGAGTACGTTAATGGCCAAGGGTTAGAAAAGCTGTTAAAACTGGTGAAGCAGACTATGTACAGATACCAGGTTCACACAAAGTATGATAAGGAAAATGTTGCTCCCAATCAGGCCCTGGATACATTTAATCAAAAGTTGTCAGTATTTTCGTGAAGACTTGCAGGATACAAGGAAAGCTCAAAGAGAAAACAGTATAATGCACTATTTCACCGAGCTGAGAAGTCATTCTATTGAAAATTTAAAAGACCAAGGCTTGTTCAAAGACAGGTTATCTGACACAGCAACAAGTTCAAGAGTTCTGGAAAGACCAACTCTCAACTCCTGTTAAATATAAGAAAGACGCGAGTTATATAGCTGAGGAAGAACAGGTACTTTTGCAATGTTAAAAATGCAACGTGAATCCATGGCGACTGATATTGTAACTTGCATTATTGTGAATCTTCCCAATTGGAAAGTACAGGGATCCGATAAAATTCAGAACATTTTCTACAAAAGATTTTGGAGTTCCCATGAGAAATTAACACAGTTGATCAACACAGTGGTGACCAATCCATCAAACATACCAACATTCTTAACTACAGGTATCACCTACTTTCTCCCGAAAGATGAGAAAAATACAATGATCTTGCGAGATATGGACCTATTACGTGCCTCTCCACATTGTAAAATATCACAACATCATGCATAACCAAACGAATCTGCAATAATGTGACCAGAATTACATCACTGCGATACAACAGAAAGGATCCCAACACGGTTCAAATGGAAGTAAGGAACAACTCATCACTCTTGCAGTCGTATGTGGACAAGCCAACACTACGCATCGCAACCTGTGCATGGCATACATAGGTTACAAGAAAGCCTTTAATTCTGTGCCGCATAACTGGATACTAAAATTGCTGGAGATTTATAGGGTTGATCCACAACTCATACACTTCCTGTCTCATGCCATGCTAACTTTGAGCACAAGAATGTATCTCAACACATCTACAGGACACATTGATACAGATACCATAAGCAGACAGCTTTGAATATTCCAAGGAGACTCCTTAAGTCCATTGTGGTTCGCCCTGCCAATGAATCCACTATCAATGATATTCAATGATATTTAAATCGACTCAATGTGGCTATTCCATGAAGTCCAAATCATGAAGCCAGTAACGACGGTGTCATCTTTTGTACATGGATGACATCAAACGGTATGCAGCCAGCCAGCAACAGCTTGAATAACTACTGAGAATCACTGAGATCTTCTCGAAGAACGTATGTATGGACTTTGGGCTTGACAAATGCCAGAGGGTTTGTATGTTTATTAAATTATGTGAAGAAGGTTGGTTTTTTGCTGTGAGATGGGCGATCAATCAAAAGGATGATTTCAAACGAACCTTACATGTACTTGGGTATCAAGCAAATATCGCGAACAG
This sequence comes from Anabrus simplex, assembly GCF_040414725.1. Lineage (NCBI taxonomy): Eukaryota > Metazoa > Arthropoda > Insecta > Orthoptera > Tettigoniidae > Anabrus > Anabrus simplex. The sequence continues at coordinate 124,426,632 of NC_090267.1, read as the reverse complement.
AACACACAGTGGTTAAGTATGAGTTGGTTGAGTAATGTTTTAGATGGAACCGGTTAATACTAAAATAAGCCCTTGACAGCAAAAATATGACTAACCAACCAACACCTATGCGATAGCAGTCCTTACTCCTTCGTAATTATCAAATGCAGCAAGACTGATATCGAAAGTTTTGAAAAGAAACTGCGCTGTCTGATGAGCAAGGCACGGAAAAACACCCAAAGTCAGCAGCTGAGCGACTGTCTCTGCACACCATATGGGTGATCGTGGTATTGTGGACATTAGAGCTCTGCTAACACGACAAGTAGTATCACTGAGGAAGTATTTTCATACGTCAGCTGAAACCTCAGACCCGCACTGAACGATATGTGAAGTGGATGATACAAATCCGTTACTTCTTAACCACCAATACCTAGAGTGAGAAGTAAGAACTGACTTGCTAAAGTTGGACGCATGACTAGCAAAATCACTGCATGGGAAGCATCCCTACTTAGTTCGCAAGAAAATGTCGATTTAGAAGCATCGAATTTTTGGCTGACTGCAGGGCGAATGTACCCCGAAAAATAAGGTTTTATGTTGGCTACAGAGTACCAAGTGATTCCACCCAGAAGCTACCTGATAAACGTGGTGAGTGATTCAACAGTCATGAGGGACTCGTGCAGATATTGATTGCCAAACGCAAGAACCCATCCACCATGTTATTTCCGGATGGTCACACTTCTCAAGAAGGGAGTATAAGCAATGCCACGACTCGGTTGCCTAGGATTTGCACCAAGAACGTGCTATTAAATACAGACTCGTTGAGAAAGACTTCCCTAGTTTATGTAATCAAAAGTAACGAGATTAAAATGTACTGGGACCGAACAATTATCACGGATAAGACTACTATAATCCAAAACAGACCAGATATAGCAGTGTTAGACAAGGGAATAAAACGTGCCGTTCTGTTCGACAAAGCTCTCCCGAACACAGGGAACTTCCATGAATAGCACATCGAGAAGACCAACAAGTATGCATCACTGGCAGAACATATTCAAAGATTATGGTACTATGAAGAGGTCATAATTGTACCAATCATCCTTTCGAGTACAGCTGCTGTACCTAAAACTCTGGGGAAGGGCTGAAGAAGTTGGATGTCAATACCAACATCTATAACACCAAGCAGAATTCAGTGATCTTTGCCACGACAAGAATTGTTCGGAAATTTATGAATTCAAAATCTATGTAAAATGTAGTGCAAATTAGGATTTACTGTGCTTTGATTTCCTACAATCTGTACAATTTCTTGAATATCATTACATGAGAGTGTGCTAAATAAATAATAATAATCGTATTGACTCTAATGCTACCGTGTGCAGGCATTTTAATTAGATGCCATGTACGCTGTCTGTGTGTCAATTTCCACCGGATTGCACAGCAAAGCGTATCTCTGTTGGGCGACCTACGTCTGATTTTGAATTAATTTTGTCGGAAGCAGGAAATCTACCCCTATACCGCGGGATTGTCTAAATATTCCTTACGTCATAGAACAAATAATACAAATCGTAACATGTAATTTATATTTCAGATGGTTTCATTTCACAAGGCAATGTAACGCCCTCTCCTTAGGCCTTGGACAACACGAAACTCTTCATCATCCCTAATCCGTGGACTAATTCAGGTAGAATAGTCACCACCTGTGTACCCAGGAATAAACCTTATTCTCACTACACGATGTCTCATATAAACCCAGACCGAAAGCACGGTGCTTGTACTCTGCGCTAAGGCAGCTGTAGTGTAGGAGGCGCGCACACAGTTATTGACCTTGCAAGCAGCCTGCACATGTTCGACCTGGCAAACATGAGTCGCCAGTCTTAATCTAAGCTGTTTACATGGTGAGACAGTTATCATTGCAACACCTTATTTTCGTATGTTGAAGTTCTGGTTTCACCCTAATGGTCTGTGAACAGTCGTAACTCATGCTATTTGTGTTCATAAAATCCTAATGGTGTTTCTGAAGTTCCTCATTATGACAGGAAGATTGATGTTTGGTGTCCTGTTTGTTCAAGTCGAATAATTGGACCTATTTGTTTCGAGACGATAGTACAGTAAATGCAGAGAGGTACCAGGATGATTTTTGACGCCACTCCTCCATCAGTTAACGGAAGAAAATAATCGCATGGGTGGTTTCAACAAGATTCATCCCCTGCTCATACAGCAAAAGATTCCCTTCATACAATCTCTCTAGTGTTTGTACACAGAGTGATCAATGCTGGTCTATTTCCCCCTAATTCTCCACACCTGTGTGATTTTTACTTCTAGGGTAAACTGAAAGAAAAAGTGTATCGAACAAATCCTCACACATTGGAGGAACAGAAAGAAAATATTACTAATTAAATCAGAAACATTACAAGTGGCAGAACTCACTCGCGTAAGCCAGAATGTGGTTACCACATACAGTGTCTGTATAACCCAGAAAGGAGGACACTTCCACCATCATTTATAAGGTAGGATTTCATATAAGAGTGTACACATGCTTAAAGCAGGGCGGCCAGGTGCGGCATAAGTTCGGCTGAGGCAGCTGCCTCAGCGCAAATTACAAATACCGTGCGTTCGGCCTGATTTTATATGAAAGACATTGTATATGCACGCCCTGGACTTGTTGACGGCGAATCCAACCTATGTCCTTTCGGTGCACCGCGGACGCCGTTACAGTCTAGGCTAGGCAGTCATCTCTCTGCTTTCCAAAGGACAGCGGTGGTTATAGATTTATTCTTGTCCCGGTATTCACCAAGTGCTGAGGTGGAAACTTCATGAAGAACCGAAAGTCAGAATTAAACCCAGCGTTCCTCTCAGTATTACCTGAATATTTGCCATTTAAACAGCCTTAAATTCACAGCAGAGTAAGAACTCGAACACATGCCAATCTATTTAACCTAACCCATGGAGAAGACCATGAGGATTCTTTAACTTAAATTTCAAATCACTGATCTCCTCATATCCTCTTCTAGAGTAATATCCGAACATTTACAGTAGAGGGCTCTCTTTTATGAAATGTCAGTGGAATAATAATGAAAAATTGAACTTAAAGAATGCTAGATTCTTTCAAAAATTGGACCTCATTTCCAGCATATCATAAACTGCTGCTAGCAATTGAGTACAATTCAATAATAAATCACCTGTGATCAACCGCTCTATCACATTCCAACATCTTCCTCGGCCTCTACATCAGTATAGTGTGCAAATAACCTTTTAGTTGCGAAAGTTGAAGAAGACTCAACAACAGTAGCAACTTCAATAACATAATACTGATGGTATTTATTTCATGCGATTAACTATGAGAAATAATCTTTGTTGTGCATCGGATATTTTCAACAGCCATTCATTTGCAGTCAAGCTTTAAGTCAGTAATCTCAGGAATAAGATTACAATTTCAGGTCACATGCTTGGAGACATCCTCCACCAAAGTGGATAAGAAAGGAAAGGTTGATGTCTTTGGTTCGTTAACTTATCTGATTACATAGCATTTGTACGAAAAGTCTTAATCAGTGATCTATAGTTCCAAGAGGTTGTAGTATGTAATAAAACGAACGGAACGGTCATGATCGATAAAGTCAATAAATGGAAGGTTGTATCTGTCAGTATGACGTTTCACTATTCATCACTGATGTGCAGGCACCACTTCATAACATAAGTGAATAACAGTAACCGCAGCTCCTCCCACACAGAAGTCAGAATTTATTAGAATTCGAATTTGAACACTGCTGCTAACAATAGAGTACAATCCAATAATAACTCACCTGTGATCAACCGCTCTGTCACATTCCGATATCTTCCTCAGCCTCTACATCAGTATAATGTGCAAATAACTGTAGCCAAAGAATATTACGTGTACAGTGCATTCTCCTTGAATAAGAATAAGAATAAGAATAAGAATAAGAATAAGAATAAGAATAAGAATAAGAATAAGAATAAGAACAAGAACAAGAACAAGAACAAGAACAAGAACAAGAACAAGAATAAGAATAAGAATAAGAATAAGAATAAGAATAAGAATAAGAATAAGAATAAGAATAAGAATAAGAATAAGAATATAATAATAACAATGTTATTTGCTTTACGTCCCACTAACTACTTTTTAAGGTCTTCGGAGACGCCGAGGTGCCGGAATTTAGTCCCGCAGGAGTTCTTTTACGTGCCAGTGAATCTACTGACACGGGGCTGTCGTATTTGAGCACCTTCAAATACCACCGGACTGAGCCAGGATCGAACCTGTCAAGTTGGGGTTAGAAGGCCAGCGCCTTAACCGTCTGAGCCACTCAGCCCGGCATATAAGGATAAGAATAAGAATAAGAATAAGAATAAGAATAAGAATAAGAATAAGAATAAGAATAAGAATAAGAATAAGAATAAGAATAAGCATAAGAATAAGAATAAGAATAAGAATAAGAATAAGAATAAGAATAAGAATAAGAATAAGAATAAGAATAAGAATAAGAATAACGTATGATCAGTCCTAAGCCCAAAGGCTGGATGGCTCCTCAATAGATCCACCATTAGCTGTCATAGTTGACCTAGGCATCACTGAAGAGGCGTACCAGGTAAATGAGGAGTGAGGTAGTTTCCCGTTGCTTGCCTCCCTGAGCCAGAAGTTGCTATTACATATCAGTCTGCCAAGCCCACTGAGATTGATGCACCCGACCCTTTGAGCATCATTTTCACGCCATTCATAGCACGATTCATTGCATAAGGAATGGCATTACTAGCGTCTCTCATACCTCTGTCACCTTCATATTGTCACAAACCAAAGGTAAGACTGAGACTGGTCAATGACAGTAACAAAATTGCCCTTGCCTATAACTGAAGACATAGTGCAGTGTTAACTCTGAGTCTTGCCAGCAAGGACATAAATAATACTACTAATGATAATAATAAAAAATAATAATCATCATAATAATGATATTAATTTTACGTCCTACTAACTACTTTTACGGTTTGCGGAGATGCCGATGTGTCAAAATTTTGTGCCATCGTAGTTCTTTAACATGTTAGGAAATCTACCAACACGAGACTGGCGTAGATTTTTTTACAAGTTGCTTCACGTCGCACCGACACATATAGGTCTTATGGCGACGATGGGGCAGGAAAGGGCTCGGAGTGTGAAGGAAGCGGCCGTGGCCTTAATTAAGGTACAACCCCAGCATTTGCTTGGTGTAAAAATGGGGAAACACCGTAAACCTTTTTCAGGGCTACCGAGAGTGGGGTTCGAACCCACTCTCTCCCGGATACTGGATACTAGCCGCACGTAAGCGACTGCAGCTATTGAGCTGGTACTGACGCATTTGAGCACCTTCAAATACCACGGGGCTGAGAAAGGATCGAACCTACCAAGTTGACCTCAGAAGGCCAGCGCTCTAACGTCCGAGCTACTCAGCCCGGTAATCCCTTTAAAGGGCCCCAGAATCGAATTTCCTTTGGCTTACTCGACATTTTATTTCAATGCTCCCCAACTGCCACCTTAAGAGAGTTTCTATCACAGAATGAAAAAGCAAGACGTTTGTTGGACCTGAACCACTAGTGGGTATTAATAAACGTTTTGTGTGGTAATGTGACGGAAACTCCAGATCATACCCAGAAAATTGCGAACAACATAGTTGCGAGGGAATTTACCAAGAGAGAAACAGGAGCATGAATCGTATTTACTTTGACTATTAAGCGAGTAACAACAAAAGTAATTATAATAGTAGTGCATAAATATAAAGTACATAGGTACAAAGCGAACAAAACTTTTAGCATGAAAACGTACATTTTGTTAAGAATAAAACAGCTTCTGTTTTATTGCATTAAATCCACACACACATATATATATATATATATATACACAAACAAATCTATTGAACCGCAAATGGCCATACTTCCTAATTGCCATCTAATTGTCTAAATGCAGGACTCTATCTGGGCAGTGTTTTTCTAAAGGAAGCTATAAGCCTGATTGAGGGGCACTTGCGTTCATCCGACCCGTCACCTCGCAAAGCAACTGCGTATAGACAAGTTTGTACACAGGGCTACTCGTCACACAACACACGATAAATATTCCTTCTTCGACTCCGGAGACCGTCCAGTAATTCACACAGTCAAACACAGTGAACAACTAAACAGCAACAGTTAACAGTGCTAAACAGGAGGACAATATTCCTCGTAAAACGATCATTGACACTGTTCCAATTACACTCACGATAGCTGCTCCAGTCGTTGAATCTACGACGTTCCTCAGTCCACAGAAGCACAAACACACACACACAACTCTCAAGTAGTACACAGTCTTCCGTTCCGTACACCGTCTTCAGTCCAGCTACTCACTCGACACTACGACGCAACAACAACCACAACTCGTCGTTCAGACGTTATTGGGACACTAGCGACAGCCGATACCTCTGTCGCCCTCAGCCAGCCATAGGACCCCAAACACACTAAGTCTCACACTGACTCAACGTCTGAGTCCAACACTGAGCCTCACAGTGACTCTAACACTAACACTGACTTCGAGTCCAACATTGACAAACCGTCCGCGGCTAGCCTCCCGTTTTATAGCTCGGATAATGTTTACCAGAATATTCGCGACGTGGCTAGAGACGGAATATTCTCGTTGCATCTCCCAGAAACTCACAGGTAAACAAGCCGACGAAAACAATGCATGGAAAAGCGGGTCCCGCCCTACAAGCCGGATGGGAGATATCCGGTCGTCTGATTCACCAGCCCCTTCAGGAAGAATCGATGATGATGCTTGTTGCTTAAACGGTCTGAACATCTGGGTCATCGGCCCTAAGGAAGAATCGAAAGGGGCTACCAAAAGGCTAGCATGTAACAATTTAAACTCTTTAAGTCGCAGTCTAAAAATATGCCAGCTGTTGGCTTCGTGAGAATTTTCTTTTTTCCTATTGGCTTTACGCCGCACCGACACAGATATGTCTTATGGCAACGATGGGACAGGGAAGGGCTAGTACTGGTACGGAAGCGGCCGTGGCCTTAATTAAGGTACAGCCCCAGCATTTCCTTGGTGTGAAAATGGGAAACCACGGAAAACCATCTTCAGGGCTGCCGACAGTGGGGTTCGAACCTACTATCTCCCGAATACTGGATACTGGCCGCACTTAAGCGACTGCAGCTATCGAGCTCGGTCTTCATGAGATTAACGCAGTTATGTAAATGTTAAACTGAGGTGCGGTCCATTCTACTAGAAGTTCGGAAGGTTAGGCTATACTTGACAATCCTGAAGCTATTGCTGTTGTCAGTCATAATTTACAGCGAGAGCTGAACAGCTCTTTCCATGGAATGGGACAAAAAATAGTACTCTGGAATTAATATTGGGCAAATTATATATATACATATTCAGCAACAAAGAGAAAATCGTTGTTTCTGTTTCATTTCGTACATACGTCGAGTTGTTAAAATAGGCAATCTGTGAAATATTATCGCATATTTTCGTGAGTTGATTATAGGAATGACGAACATGGAAAATATATTTAACCAATATAAACGTGTTTAGCAAAGTAAAGAAAAATTCGTAGGCTTTTCCATACTTTTGTACTCTCTACTAATAAATAATGGCAGTCAAATAAATAATAAATCGGTTCATGTAATCATATACAGCACACACACACACGGCTGCAAAGTGAACGGGGAACAATGATATTGTACAGAATTAATATATTACACTCACTTATTTAGCATACCGTAACAAGTATACTACGTACTTTTTGTTCCTTAACCCTTTCAGACCTGAAAGAAAACTGGAGGTGTGAATTTTTGTTTGTACATCAAGAACTGACTAAAATGCTCCTCAATACACATATTAATAGTTTATTTTACAAAATAAAAACTAACATCCGAAAAACAGGACCCACACAATCGTGCGTATCAAAATTCAAAACCTCGTTGTATCACGTACGATGGTGTAGCTTCAAAATTTACGTTCACTAACCAAAGTACACACTTCATTGAATATATTCCGGTATTCAGTAAAGCTTCTAGATTAATATAAACGCAGTAAATAAATACTTACTTTCGGCACTACTGCTTCCTGCCATCTCGCCGATCAACTGTGCTTTTTAAACGCTTCTTCCTTCGCCCTGGCGGTCAAGCGCATACTAAAATCAATTGAAATACACGCCACGTGTCCTGCACAATCACTTCAGTCCGGTGTAGCGCCGAATAAACATCAAATACGGTCAGGGATAACTAAAATACGAACCCGCACAATTGTGCGTACTCGGTCTGAAAGGGATTGCTACTGTCGAGCAATAAAAATAGGCAGTGTATTAATATGGTATGATGAGGGTAGGACTAGTCATAGAGGGTTATGTGACGCTGAAGTGTACACTATACTTCCATAATATCGTTACAGTGTAGGCCTATAAACTCATCGCACACATAGACTGCATGTACGTAGATAATTTTCGACCAGTATAAGAAATTATATGCCTTTACTGGTGGAACCTAGTGTTTGCAGCGAATGTTGTCTTTCGGTATGGGCTGGAGCAATTTTGTTACTTTCATTGATCTACCTCAGTCTTATCCTTGGCTTTGACAATATGAAAGGGACTGAGTTATGAGCAGCCAGTTCCTGCAATAAATGGTGTGAAAATGGAAAACCATGGAAAACCATCTTCAGGGCTGCTGACAGCGGGGTTCGAACCCACTATCCCTCGGATGCAAGATCACAGCTGGACGACCCTAACCGCACGGCCAACTCGCCCGGTCGAACAAAGACTAAAAATTAAACTGGTGATGCAGAAAACGTGAGAAAAGTAACTGAAAAATGCTGAATCCCGGAAGACCATGGATTTTTTAAACTTTTGCACTTTACGGAATTTTCGCAACGCTTTCAAGACTTTAATATATGACATAAAGCTGACCGTATTATGCTCGGCAATTTTCATCAGGAAGTAAATCTGAAATGTACCTATGAATCATCCCCTGAATCTTAAAACAGTAAGGACCTCATCCTGGGATGTGGTTACGGTTTTCATAGAAGGATGTAAAGGACATTGTATTATTATACTGCCTTACATGGTTCATAAAGGTTGTAGAAAATAAACCAAATGGTTATGGAAACACGAATTAAAATGTCCATTTACCAATTCCGTCTAGAGATATCGTGCATGGCAGTGCGTACAGATTTAATTTTATAATCCTACATTTAGTAATTGAAATTTCATAATAAATTACTTTTTAAACTATAGAATATCGTGGGATGGATCTATATCTGTCTCTCGCTTATTAGAACCAACATGGAGCAACAAATAACATTCTGGTGAAAACTTGATTTCTTAGAGCCATCTATCGGACTAACATGGACAACTTTCACAGAGCCCTCTATCAGGCTGGCATAGAAAGATCTGCGGAGACAACTTTCATAGAGCTTTTTTTTTCTTTTTCTGCTATTTGTTTTTTACGTCGCACCGACACAGATAGGTCTTTTGGTGACGATGGAATAGGAAAGGCCTAGGAAGTGGAAGGAAGCGGCCGTGGCCTTAATTAAGGTGCAGCCCGGCATTAGCGTGGTGTGAAAATTGGAAACTACGGAAAACCATCTTCAGGGCTGCCGACAGTGGGGCTCGCACCCACTATCTTCCGATTACTGGATACTGGCCACACTTAAGCGACTGCCTTTCATAGAGCCACATACCGGCTATTTAATGTTAGTTAACTGCAAAGAACTAAGCAACGTATTATTGGAATAAATGGCTATTTTACGCAGGTATAGGACTTAGTGAAATAAATAATGTCCGCCTCTGTTTTGTAGTGGTTAGTGTGATTAGCTGCCACCCCCGGAGGCCTGGGTTCGATTCCCGGCTTTGCCACGAAATGTGAAAGGTGGTATGAGGGCTGGAACAGGGTCAATTCAGCCTCGGGAGGTCAACTGAGTATAGGTGGGTTCGATTCCCACCTCAGCCACCCTGGAAGTGGGTTTTACGTGGTTTCCCACTCTCCCTCCAGGTAAATGCCGGGATGGCACCTAACTAAAGGCCACGGCCGCATCCTTCCCTCTTCCTTGTCTATCCCTTGCAATCTTCCCATCCCCCCGCAAGGCCCCTCTTCAGCATAGCAAGTGAGGCCGCCTGGGTGAGGTACTGGTCATCCTCCCCAGTTCTATCCCCCGACCCAGAGTCTGAAGCTCCAGGACACTGCCCTTGAGGCGGTAGAGGTGAGATCCCTCGCTGAGTCCAATGGAAAAACCATCCCTAGGGTGTAAACAGATAAAGAAGAAGAAGAAGTAAATCATATTTTTCTAGTAATCCTGAGATGGAGACCTTTCTTTTCATGTATAATACATACGCGTTAGTATTGCGGATTTTCCACAATATTGTGATACACATTCAAATTATATACAATTACAATAAAACTCGCCTGTAAGGGTAAACGCTACTACAGATTTTGCTCAAATATTCCAAGCATAGAAAAGTACAATAGAAGGTGAATAATGCTGTGAAATAAACGAAAACACTTGGAGACTGAAATTTTACTTCGCGTTCCCACCTGATACTGTGGCAACCATATGCCTGTTTAATATGTTACAAAGTCTCAGCTTTTCGACCGTTTAGTAGAGTCGACCGTGACTGAGGACAACTGAAGCACGATATTTCAGCAAAGAAGCTATGAAATATGTTTTAGTGCGATATTCTGAAGAATTTATACAAAAAATTAAAGGGATTTTTTACGTCAAACCAACACAGATAGGTCTTTTGTTGACAGGATAGGAAATGGCTAGGAGTGGGAAAGAAGCGTCCGTGGCCTTAATTAACGTACTACTCCAGCATTTGCCCGGTGTGAAATTTGGAAACCACGGAAAGCCATTTTCAGGGCTGGCTCGAACCCACTTTACCTCAAATGCAAGCTGACAGGTAATTGACACAAAACGTGGAGCCACTTGTTCGGCACAAACAAAAACAAGTGCACGTTTGTGTGTGATAATACGAAAGTGATCATATGAAATCGATAATTTTGTTGAGAAATACAGCAATCGATTTGTTATTGATATCCTTATACAGGATTGCTCACCGGATCCATGAACTAAACTGTCACCTTAATTTGCTCAACTGTACTCCGCCTCATGTGCAATCCCTCCGGGCTAAATTTTTGAAATGCTCGTTTAACACGTAAGAGCGTAATTACTTGGCAAAGTGAAAGTGACGAAGAAAATACAGGAGCATATATTTGCAGGAAATGCAATCGTAAATTGTGCATGCAGGCTAGCAGTTTAGCCATCATCTTGGTTCCTGTCAGATGAAACACATGTATTGAGGGTTTTACCTTTTATAGACCTAACAGCTCAGACAACGTATTAACTTTTAAAAGTCCTGAATGTACAGTTTTCCCATTTGTTTTACCTTTAATAAAAACTACCTGCTCCCCTGTAGGTTACCATAATTATATCAACTACAATCACTTGGAACTTTTTCATAGTGAAAGAATTGCTGAAACCAGTTGAAATGTTGTTCTGATGGACTAAATATCCAGATGTGGCTTGGAGGCTTGGCCAGTCTTAAGAAAAATAATGGATGGGAAGAGCATTGTGAGATATGACCTTTTGCCCCAACAGTGACGATATATGCTGATATATGTAGGCTATATGTAAAGTGCTACAATGAAGTGCGCCAAACTTCCAGGGAACGAGCTCGATAGTGTCCGGCTCCATGGCTAAATGGTTAGCGTGCTAGCCTTTGGGCATTTTACAACTGAGAATCAGTATGACGACGGGTTGATGTTTGTATCAACGCTAGTGAAAGGCATTTTGCAACCGGGAGTCAGTATGACGGCGGGGTGATGCTTGTATCAACGCTAGTGAAAGGCATTTTGCAACCGGGAGTCAGTATGACGGCGGGTTGATGTTTGTATCAACGCTAGTGAAAGCATTTTGCAACCGGAGTCAGTATGACGGCGGGTTGATGCTTGTATCAATGCTAGTCAAGGGCATTTTGCAACCAGGAGTCAGTATGACGGCGTTTTGATGCTTGTATCAACGCTAGAGAAAGGCATTTTGCAACCGGAGTCAGTATGACGGCGGGTTGATGCTTGTATCAATGCTAGTCAAGGGCATTTTGCAACCGGAGTCAGTATGACGGCAGGTTGATGCTTCTAACAACGCTAGTGATGGGCATTTTGCAACCGGGAGTCAGTATGACGGCGGGGTGATGCTTGTATCAACGCTAGTGAAAGGCATTTTGCAACCGGGAGTCAGTATGACGGCGGGTTGATGCTTGTATCAACGCTAGTGATGGGCATTTTGCAACCGGGAGTCAGTATGACGGCGGGGTGATGCATGTATCAACGCTAGTGAAAGGCATTTTGCAACCGGGAGTCAGTTTGAACGCGGGTTGATGCGTGTACAAATATGCGTCGACCGAAATGGTGATTATGGTAGAAAAATAGCTAAATGTTCAAGTTGTAAAACGATGTAAACCATTGTAGAAATAAAGAGGTCTATATTTTTAAAAAATAGGAGACCTAATATTAGGGATTACTTTCGTATACAATTTATAAACACACTAAAATACTCCCGGTAATTAATTCAGCCACCGAAACCACAGGGACAGATAGAGAGAGGAATGTTTGATGTACACGGGATCCAATATTACATGTCACAATTGTCCCCATGAGGAAAACACCCCTCATCGCCATTCCAAAGACAACATCGGACAACATTAAGAACATTAACAATGATATTTGAGGCTAAATAGAAAGAAATATTGACGAATTACCTACACATTGATTGGTCAGGTATATTATAGAGATGGAAGTCCGGCTCCTTGGATGAATGGTCAGTGAATTAGCCTTCGGTTCAGAGGAAAATTGGTTCGATTCCTGGTCAGTTAGGGTATTTTAATCTTAAAGGGTTAACTCCTTTGGCTTGAGGAGTAAGTGTTCAATTTTCTCGATATATAATTTTTTCTCCTAATTTTTGCTGTGACATTTTAAAAACATATGTTTCAAGTTCAATAAATGACAAAGAGATAAGAAGGCATTGCATAATTTAATACTAAATGTATGGTGTCTGACAGACACCGTGATACCTGTTGCGTTACAAACTTATTTGTTACCAGTTGAGGGATATAGAAGATTATATATTCAAAAGAAATCGCGTGAAGTTCAAATGATTCCCTCTCGCTATCTGATTCCAGAATAATTGAAAGTTTTGGCGTCTACTGACTCACATTTGTGGAAAAATTTAAATATTACAATTGATATGTCTTACTTTTGACCGCAGACACTCCTACATGACATCGGCACATCTGGGTAGTAATAAAATAATAATAATAATAATAAAAATAATAATAATAATAATAATAATAATAATAATAATAATAATCACATGAAGTGATCGCTATTTTTCATATTACTCTACCCAGGCTACCGATAGGGTACATTCGACCATGAGTCGCTAGAGATTTCTAGATAATGTGTACACACTTAGACATATATAAGAGACATGAAACTTTATATTGTCTAGGCACCATTAGTATAATGCTCACAACGCAGTAATAAAGAAATCCACTGATTATAACGCCTTTCAGTACGTTGAAGGAACGCACTTAATTATCGACTCTTATTTGCTGCTGAGACTAGTGATTCATTAAAAGTTTCATTTGTGGAATGTGTACTGTAAAATAGACTTTCCTGTTCTACTTTCGTATTTTAATATCCTGTTCGTGAAACATGTTCTTCCTCTATTTGAATGCCTCTAATCATTATTCGCTCAACTAGATATAACTGACCCACATTAATGAAACTGGAGATTGTGTGGAAGGGGCTAGGAAACTGTGTACTTCACAAGGTTCCTCGAGTGGAATATGCGCTCCTATAGTTGAATGAGCTTTACCAATGTCAAAGTTAAGGCTCGTGGCCCTCTCTCACAATTAACCAGGCAAATTATAAGATAGAACAAAAATAAGACTTTTGTTTTTAATTTGCTCTACGTCCCACCGACAGAAATATGTCTCATGGCTGCGATGGGTTAGGAAAGGGCCAGGAGTGAGATGGAAGTGACCGTGGCGTTTATTAATGTACATTTTTCTGGTGTGAAAATGGGAACCATGAAGAACCCTTTTCAAGCCTACTGACAGTGGGGCTTCGAACCTAATATCTGCCGAATGCAAGCTGACAGCTTCGTGACCCAAACCGTGCAGCCACTCGTTCGGTCATGCTGATTGTAAACACACGCCATTTCATAGAACTAGAACAGAATGACAACTGCGGGAAATTCAACCGCAAATGGTTAAGGGTGAGCACAGGGAGTGTATGTTTAATATTGAGATTCGCACAAATTCGATCCCGTAAATAATGCAATATTCGCATAGAAACACATTCCAATATTGAACTATATTTCTAAACTGTCTTAGTTCCCATGTCTTCATAGGAGCCGTTTGTCTTTGGGACGGCATCATTTGCCGTAAGGAAGCAAAACCGAACTGAATGGTGAGAGATAATTTTTCTATCTTATCTTACCTGCCCAAGACTCCTATATGACATTTATGAAAAGGAGCAAATTTTACACTGTCCGTTTTCCCCCGTGATGACGTGCCTATACCTGTAACTCTCAGTAAAAATGTTACGATTCCTATAATCTTTAACGACCCAGCTGGAGTGAAATAATAATCCTGCTCCATAAGTTTAGATATTCTCCTCATATTCTACATCTAAACCTCAATGTGAGAAAGAACTTTAAAAAAAAGAAGGAAGAATTCACTTCTATAGAATAAAGAATCCTAATAATAATAATTTCATCTTAGAAAAACAGGAGGATAGAAGAAAAAGTTTCCTCAAAGGAGGAACGAATATCTGTCCTTTCAAGTCTGCTATACTCACACGCGCGCACATATATTCTTCTTTGAGCGGTCGACTTACGAACGTTAAGCGAGATTTTTCTTCCATCCAATCTGAACAAGCGGCCTCTTGAAACACATACCCCTTGTCCAGTCTCGTCTTCTCTTCCACCCACACATTGCCTGAGGCAAGACGACATGACCACTCTCCTTTAAGTGGCTGGGAGAACGGAGCCTGCACACTAGTTCAATCCGATACAATATGGAAAAGAGTTCTCCTTTAAAGAAAACTCATTTCGAAACCAAACAACCTGCAGTGAAGAGATGGGCATAGCATACAGAACGACACCTTACCGTACTAACAGGTCCGCGGACGAATTCACGTCGTATTCATGGTGAATATATTGTAGAGAGGAAGCAGGATTTTGAACGACAACAGAAACACAGACTTCAGAAGAAAGTACAAGACAATCCCTGTGTGATTTCTTCTTTGTCTTTAAAAGGCAGCACTTTATTTTACCCATAGCAAATACGTACTCTATAAAAATCTCAATTCTTTACAACGTTATCTACCTGAGATCTTACTGAAATTAACAACCCTCACATCTTTGCTTTCTGTATTAATAAAGTGTAAAAACAATCCTGGTGAAAACATCCCAGAACGGCATAGGAACCCAGTCTGTATTACTCGAAAGTTTCTCATCCTCGAATACCTCATTCGACATCGGCCACGCTGACCTTCAATTCTGCATTCTGAAGTTAGTTTCATCTCAGAAAACACAGGAGCATACAAGGGAAAGTTACCTAAAAACGAATATCCGTCCTTTCTAGTATGCCATACACACACGGCCGCACATATATTATTCTCGGAGCGGGAGATATAATTTTACCAGTATTAATAGTAGTGTGCCCACCCATCTAACAGTGTACTAACACGAAAAATACATTATTACTAGCAAATGTAGAACTCGTGCTTCGCTACGGTATTCTACATTGTATACGCATTCCTCCGTAAATTACTGTAAATGCAGTGAGTAAGACTATATTAAATTGCACCTACAAACGGACTTCACCATCAGTCGACTCGTTCAGTGTTCTACATGGTTGATCCTATGACACTTTCCCGAATCTCCTATATTTATGGGTTAGATACAGTTATTAATTGAATGGGGTGAAATTTGGTACAGTTTTCACATACTACTTCATATTTTTATACACATGTGACCCTGGAATCATAAAATTTTGCGACCATATGGCCACTGGTCATGTCAATTTGCCTGCCCAGTGTCGTGATTACATCTTTCCTATAAGTGTGCGAAACAATAACATACACGTGTAAAAAGTACAACATTAACTTGAACTTAAGAAATGCCGTACTATTTTACGAATAAGGGATAGCGATACGACAAAATGTCATAGGCCCAAAGTTGTAGATCCCTCCAAACTGAAATGCGATCTTTTGTGATACGACTTACGGTTTAGCCACCAATTATTCCGAAAGGAAGGTCTGCACCGTCGTTAAAATTGCATCCATATTTCGATATTTTCCGGTGCCAAAATTTATACATTTGCATGGCCTGGAAGATGTATTTCCTCCAAGAAAAGATTGTCCAGGTTTCGGGATTAGCACTCGCATACATACGGAGTAATTAAGGAAGAAAGTAATAGAGTTGAGAAAGTTGAAATTAACGGAAAATAGGATTATAACTGAGGACAGCGGGATAAGTACAAATATGTAAATTCTAAGTGAATGTATTGGAAAATCAAATGCCCCTAAATAAATTATGCTGGTATGAGTTATGGATATAAGAAAGCGGTAACAGAGGAGAAATTTAGGCGCAGGGATTCATAGGTAAACAGATACGAAGATGACTAATGGTGTTGTTACTACCATGGTAACCTGTAGATTCGTTGTCGGTCTGTCGTTCACTCAATGCAGAGCATGATACCCGCAGAAAATAATACATTTCTCCGTCATTTGAGGAGTAAGGTAAATTATGAACATAACTAACGTTGTTTATAATGAAGATGCGATCTGGTTTTCCTATAAACCCCCCGTCTATTCAAAGATTTTAATATGAGATGCACATCGAAACCTTCCCCGGGATGAGTATAATCTAAATATGAAGTTTGGTTGAGGTCTATCCAGCCGTTTCGCCGTGATGGTGGAACAAACAGACAAACAGACACACACACGAAAAATAAAAACCACCGATTCGGTCTTCAGTTGACCTAAAACGGATAAATATCTGAAATATTGGCAAAACAAATTAAATTACAGATAACAGACCACCTACAATTTTATTTATATAGATTATTATTATTATTATTATTATTATTATTATTATTATTATTATTATTATTATTATTAGTATTATACTGCCTCGTACTCACAAAATATTGGTGATTATCACGAAGTAGTTATTTCTAGTGTTTCCTTTACAAGGGTTGCTTCATCGTAGATTACTGACCACTGTTACAGGTTCCACATACAGGACAATTTTTTGCTCTTATATCCACGCTTTCCTTCTATCTGCCTGTTATAATCAGCAGTAAATGGCTGTATTTATTACTTCAGATGATTAGACCGAAATGGCCTGTTTTGGAGTGATTTTCGACCTTTATAACATCCTACTCAAGGTATCTTCAAAATTCTGCCATAAGTCCACATTCTAGAAACCAGTAGTGTGTTCATTTAAGCGAACCAAAACCTATAAAAGTCACTTGCCTGGTATTGTACGCTCGCAGAACTATCATATCCATCAACACTTTCACTGAATGGAACCAAATACCTGTGAATATCAGGCCTCTACGGAATGGAAACGTTTTGAAAATGTTGCATCGGAGATCTGGAACCAGTGTTTTTCCTCCACCTCACTAATTGAATTGTTTCACTCACAAATCTCATGCAAGGGTCTTTTTTTTTCAGTGGCTTGTGGCTTGCGATGAGGCCTGTTGCAGTTATTTCGGGTTGACGTCTTTTGGCGACATATACGTTACATCCGCGCACACTACGTTTATCACAAATTATTATTATTATTATTATTATTATTATTATTATTATTATTATTATTATTATTATTATTATTATTATTATTATTATTATTATTATTATTATTTGATATGGGAATTATAGGTACGAATAAGTTATCGTGTAAACATATTTAACCAAGGCGCAAGTGTCATATGCCCGCACGACAGTTCTGCAGAGAGATTTCCACAAACATTAGCGATCTGAGCTTTCAGAACCCCTAACATTTATGCAACTCACCGGCATAACTGTAGAGCGGCTAGAATAAATCTGCGCCTTGTTCAAATACATATACATTCTAACCTACTCGTGCCAAAAATTCTCATCTCTAATTATTATTATTATTGTTACGGGGTTACCCGTGGAGCAGAAAGAGGTTAAAGAAGGTGCCGGGGTGAATGGGTCTAACTACAATGTCAAGAATAGAATTTAAAACTTAAACTGAAGGTTATATTTTCAGAACTTAAAAATTAACTATTTTTTCATAACAATATTACAGGTACAAGTAGCAATCATTTAAACAAGATAGGGAAAAAGTCCAGGATTCAGAACCTTAACATTTTGGGCTTTAAGTCCCTAGTTTTACGATTTTACAAAAGGAAGAGGTATCATTTAATGAGGGGCAGAAATCCCCTAATTCAAGAGCACTTGCTCCCTAAAATCAAATATCTAGCCTTCCAGAGGTACTCTTTACAATTACAAAACTTGCAAAAGAGCTAACAGGCTCTCAGTTTCTCAAGGAAACATTGCATGAAAATCAGGCAGTCACTGGCCTTACAAGGCACTATTTACAAATAGCAATATTATTACACAGAGGTATCTAGTACCCAACCTACAGGGCCTTAGTGAAAAGAACAGGTGAAATAAGAGGCCCGAGTACAATTTTTGCTGGAGAAGACGACTGTGCTCCCTCCAAAATATTAACACCTATTGCACTAGGACGATGAAACTGCTACTGAGGTAGCACGGATGGGAATAACTTAAATATATAGCAGAAACGTGTGTACCTCAAACCAAGATGAAGGGGAACTCAAGAGGGTACATCACTCTATATCCCCGATTTACAGTTAAAGATTCTTATGAATTTTTTACATTAGCCGGCAGAAATTTACATTTTAAGAAAAGTAGGTTGCATAGTTAACGATTCGGACCTTTCCCTCGGGTTAACCTGCGGAGTTAGCAAGAAAGATAGATATTATGTGGCCATTACCTTGTAGATGTACTGCTGACCGATGAAAGAGGCCGCCGCCTCCTACTTTGACACACACACTCAATAAGATGACTATCAATTGGCCAAGAAATGTGAAAATCCGCAGATTATAAAACTTCAGGGAAGGTTCTAGACCATTCAAGATTAAACTAGCCATACCCTTTCAAGTTTATTGATTAATTTCGAAGTTACGCTCAGAATTGAAGAAGAAGCCGGTGGTAGGTGAAAAATTAATTACAGAAATTAGAGATTGGCTAGATTCAAAACTGGCGGAAATAAAAAGGAAATATTGCCAACCCAAAGTAAATGAACATCATTCAGTTACAACAACTTTAAAATATAAAACTTCTTTAAATTATAACTTCTTACACTTTGCACCACTTTGCGTGATCATAGTTTTTTGTAGTGTCATCTATGGGAGAATGTCCAAACTTCTAGATGAATGGCAAACAAAACAAGTAGAAATTCACTCAGGTCAGGAAACAGCACAATAACAAGAAGTGGTGACCTCTTCTGATAAAAGTTCCAAGTTGATATAGTTTCAGTTTCACTGTTTTACCAATAAAAGAGTTCATTTAGGCGCTAGTTTTGAATGCGCGGCGTTGAGGTGTACCTCCCGGTACAATTATTATTATTATTATTATTATTATTATTATTTTATTGGCTAATTAATGTAGTACTTGTATAACTGAGAGTTAGTGGTAATGAATGAGAGGAGTTTACCTTCCATGAATACAATGGGCTGTATTGTATGCGAATGTGATATTTCAGAAGCTGATTTCACTACAACAATCATGTCTCCTTCACCAGCTGGATAGCATGCTTTCTCTGCGAATTTCATACAAAAATCCGAATTGGTCGGTATTCAAAATTTCAGCTGATGAATAATTAGGAACGATCTTGTCAGTGAATTCAATACCAAGTGAAATCGCAGTTAATCTCTTATTGCGATTCAACATGTTTGTAAGTTATAAACTGTGTAATTTAGCGACGAGTCACTATGGACATGCCTTTCACTGGATCATTCATGCGTATTACTGAAGATTAGAGATATATCCGTCAATCACTTCACGACAGTTAATTTTTAGCCAAAAGTGTCACCAGCGGGTGAGAGTTCTAGCTGTCATGACCGTGTATGGTGTGTGAGACTTTTGGGTTCTTTTTGATAATTGAAATCATTTCTTTTCAGTTTCGGCTGAGTTTCTTCAGTCTGTCGAAACTAATTTATGAATAAAATGAGGAAATAACTGAAAAAATTAAAACATAATAACAATTATAAATAAAAACGAAACAACTTAATTAAAACTATAATGATCCCAGTCTGCCTCTGTAGTGTAGTGGTTAATGTGATTATCTGCCACTCCTGAATATCCGGGTTCAGTTCCCAACTCTGCCACGAAATTTAAAAAGTGGTACGAGCGCTGAAATGGGATCCACTCAGCCACGGGAGGTCAACTGAGTGGAAGGGGGTGTGGGGTCCGATTCCTTCCTCAGCCATCCTCGAAGTGGTTTTCCTTGGTTTCCCACATTTCCTCCAGGCAAATACCGGGTTTGTACATAACTTAACGCCACGACCACTTCCTTCCCTCTTCCTTGTCTATCCCTTTCAATCTTTCCATCTCCCTACAACGCCCTGTTCACCATAGCACGTGAGACTGCCTGCACCAGGTTCTGGCCCTCCTTCCTGATTGTATACCACAACCCAAAGTCTCAAGCTCCAGGACACTGCCCTTGAGGTGGTAGAGGTAGGATCCCTCGCTGAGTCCGAGGGAAAAACGGATTCTGGAGGGTAAACCTATTAGGAAAGAAAGATCTCAAAGATATACTCAATAGGGTTAAATGTAGAATGCTGATCAGAACATCCGACACTCTTCAGTCATTGGCAGCTAAAACATTGCATCCCTGAGGGGGAGGGAGGGGGGGTTAAAGTGGAATCGAAAAATGAATGCGACCCACAGCGCAAAGATGAAGGAGTAATGGACTAAGAAGAAAGCTCACCGGAATTACGAACCACGTGGTCCAAGGGGCCTCAACGATACTAGAAAAAGAATGACACCTTTCGTTCTTGAAGTAACATCATCGTATTCTACCAAATCGCACTCAAAAATATTTATAATTGTATCAGGCGTGCTCAAAAAGTTTCCGTTTGAGGGCGTTGCTACAGTGGACATGAAACGTAGCACGACTCCGATGTGGGGATATAAGGACGTACATGTAACCTAAGAGATTAGTGTGGCAGTCCTGTCGTGCCGAGGTGCGGCCACGTGAACTATGGCGAAGTCATTACAATTGCGTCCAAACAGGACCAACGCGCAGTTATTATGTTCTACGACAAACAGCGGTGAACATTCATATGTATGGGGCAGCATATCTGTCGAAAACCACCGTTGTGGAATGGTGCACCAAGTTCCGTGCGGGTCGCCTTTGGACACAAGACGCCGGTCGATCTGGGAGGTCTGCTTCATTCATTACGGACAACAACTAGCGGGCGGTGGATGTGGCGATGAGGCCCTATATATCTGACCTCTCCCCCATACGATTATCATGCCTTCGGTCCCCTCAAATAGGCCTTGAAGGGTCGACGGTTCCTGTCAGACGAGGATATGCAGCAGGCGGTTGCGGACTTCTTCACGCAGCAGGACACGGTGTTTTTACCACACGTGGATCTTCAATCTGGAGCAACGGTGGGATGAGTCCCTCAATGCTCACAGCGATTTTGTCTGATTTTCATCCCGAATCAGGACTGTACGGCCGTAGAACGAAAATGTTTTAATTGCCTCTTATATAAACTGTTTTCTTTAATTTTTTAAAAATCCTTAAATACTTAAAATTTGGAAGAGGTACTGAATCTAATTTGACCATAAAAAGGAATACAAATCCAGGAATTGTTCAGTTGGTTTTTGAGAAAAGGGTACGAATGGTAGGTATGAATATGACGCAGATGAGAGTACATGTAGGATGTGGTAGTTACGTAGAAATGAAAAAGCGCTGGATAGGGTGACATCGAGAGCTGCATAAAAGCACCTATGGACTGATGACCCAAACAACAAGAGTCGTGTGACAGTTCTCTCTGAAAACTTTTGTGCAAAATTTTATGGAATTCCATCCAGTGGATTTTTTTTTTTTTTTTTTTTTTTGCTAGTTGCTTTACGTCGCACCGACACAGAGAGGTCTTATGGCGACGATGGGACAGGGAAGGGCTAGGTGTGGGAAGGAAGCGGCCGTGGCCTTAATTAAGGTACAGTCCCAGCATTTGCCTGGTGTCAAAATGGGAAACCACGGAAAAACATTTTCAGGACTGCCGACAGTGGGGTTCGAACCTACTATCTCCCGAATACTGGATACTGGCCGCACTTAAGCGACTGCAGCTATCGAGCTCGGTAAACCAGTGGTTTAGACAGACGTAGTTACGTACAGACACATGCTGTGATTGATATAATTTATCATATCATTCATAACTCACGGCTGCCATAGCTTCCTCAGTTAATAGTGCTGTCGGTCTATGAAACACCTTCGCACTTAGAATTGTAAGCTGAGATATATCATGTTTCACTTCCAGAAATCTTCATTTAATGAGAGAGTCCAATAGCTGGAGCGGTGCGATAAGATAGCATGTCCAGAGAGAGCTGTAAAGCGCACTGTTTTACAAGCTGCAAGTAGGCCAACACAAACATTACAGACCCGAGCTTTCTGTGTCCTTTAACATAAAGACCACTACGGTCCACACTGCAACAGCTGGGCGGGCACTTCTGCTCCCGTTATTGCCAAATCAACTTGTAAGCAATTACTTCAACAGTTTCATATAGATACTGACTCTAAGGCTATTATTGGTTTCCCAGTTGAAATGAATTTCATGCTACCAAGTCCAGCAGTCTATATTCTAACTCTGCGTGTTTCGTTCTAAAATCACACTCGATTACTATTTTACTGCTGTGGTACGGATGTCCTAATTTCAAATCGTAAAATTATCGTGTATCGTAATAACAACAGCGTACTTCGTTTCCCAGAATTATGGCCGTGATTTACTCCAATGTTACATGTTCAAGAAATAAAATAAAAGAATACAGCACTCATATTTTAGTGCAGAAATCCAATTACATTAACGTTTTAGCAAAACAATGGGTGTGCGCAGCTGCTCCACCCGAAAGAACACCTCTCTCTGTGTGATTCAGTGGCAGATTGTGAACCCCGAGATCCCAAGATCGGTCCGGCTCCATGGCTAAATGGTTAGCGTGCTAGCATTTGGTTCAAGGGGCCCTAAGTTCGATTCCCGGCCTGGTCGGGTTTTTAAATCTTAATTGGTTATTTCCACTGGCTCGGGACTGGGTATTGTGCCGTCCTTGAAATAGAATATAAGAGGGAGAGAATGAGAAAAATAAGAATAGAACCATCAGTAATTAAGAAAAATAGTAAAATTAATTAAATAATTAACAAATACATGAAATGAAATGAAATGGCGTATGGCTGTTAGTGCCTGGAGTGTCCGAGGACAAGTTCGGCTCACCAGAAGCAGGTTTTTGATTTGACACCCATAGGCGACCTGCGCGTCGTGATGAGGATGAAATGATGATGAAGACGATATATACTCCCAGCCCCCGTGCCAGCAAAATTAACCAATTAAGGTTAAAATTCCCGACGCTGCCGGGAATCGAACCCTGGACCCCTGTGACCAAAGGCCAGCACGCTAATCATTTAGCCATGGAGCCGAACAATAAATTCAGCCCATGACCTTTGTGCCCTAAGAAATTTTAAGTATGAAAAGTTACTACATTTCTTAACATTTCTCGATATCACGGGAGTGACACGTGGCAAGGGGATAGCTACTTTCCGTCCCACGCTCTGGGATACGTGACGTCATCCGCACGTGTCGTACGTGGAAGGATACTGAAGAAAGTTTGAGACTGCTAAGCCATTTTGGTGGGTTATTTCAGAAGAGCGCGTGTGTATGGCGTACCCACGCCAAGTCGACAAAAATATAGTGCCTATCAAATAGGGTCATTTATCCAGCTAATTTAATATGTATACATTTTAAATGTCCATGAACACTACTGCCAGCAATATAGCATGTATGTGGTTACCTTGAAAACTCTTTTAAATTACAGTTCAGTTAAGTCAGAAAAGTTACGCAAATTTCTTGGCGGCAAGGGAAAATGCCTGGAGAGAGGGGGTAAATGGCTATAAATATAGGAGGGGCGCCATGATGAAGCCTCTGCATTTTGTATCACGTGGCTGAAGACAGAGGATTGAACTGCTCTGTAAAATCGAACGACAAAAGTACACTAAGTACAACCAACAGATTTTAGCCGATGTGGCTGGGGTGTTGATTCCATGTGGAGATATTTTTTCTTGAGTGGAAATAATTGTACAAAAAGGACGGTCAAGTTACCGAAGAAATTTGTATAAATTGTGTGTGGTGCGCGCGAAATAATTACAATCCGTCGTGTGCGATCAACAAGAACGACAAGTTGAGGGCATTTTCTTTTTCTTATATGCTTTATTTCCAGGAAACCGGAAGATAAAATGATCTGTACATCCAGAAATGAAAAAAATGGCTAAAAAATGCCAGGGTCACAGGTGAGCCCTAAGATGAATGCCGGCGTGACTTACGGTATGTGACTTGCCATCCTAGCGCCTACTATATCTTGTTTCATGATGTCTATGTATTTGGAGGGGGTATATACGACGCAGTTGGTCGCCCCTATGTGGTTTTTGAGAATGTCAGAATACGACGAAAACGGGTCATTTGTTTTATTTTCCACTTGGATGACTTTTTGAAGTTTTGCGAGTGCCGTATGATGTTGTAAAAAGTTATTAAATAGGGTTTCGAAGTGATATCACGTCCAGTGTAGATAGTCATTTCCGTGTGTTTATTGCCCCTGTTTTGTGATGTCAAATTAAGATGTTCATTCGACGTAAAATGTTTCAGTCGGAATTCTGATGGAGTTGGTACAAAAGGGATCCGTGGTTACCCATTTTCAATCGCATGGAAGCGCTGTGCGTAGTGTTGAGTAACGCATGTCGGTGAATTTATCATGAGTGTAATGTATTCTATGTCCGTTTAAACCGTGCCTGAGTGACAATCATATCAGGAAATTTGTCAGTCATTTTCGTGAAAATCCATCATCATTTTATGCGAAGTTATTCATTATTTAAGCACTGTGCGTTATTAGACGTCGTAGATTCTAGTAAGGATTTTTTATTCCAGTTCTTTTGTCAATGATAGTCGTTGAGTTTGGGAAACAGAGGTTAGTTTGTCGTGCGAGTCGAGATAGAATTTGTGAATCAGGTGTTTGGAAACTTGTCGATGAAGCCGGGACTTGTGAGAGCCCGAGGAAGATTTTATAATGTTGGGAATGGAAAGCAGAATACGAGAATCAGCGCCGGTATTAATTTGCGACGTGTACAATTATTGTGGGACTTTTAAAAGTAAATCTATGTGCATATTTGGTTGGTCAGAATATATCGTATTTTGTAATTAGTCTTTTTGCGAAGTTAAGTGTTTCATTCTTCGAGGTCAGTCAGGCAACATGAACAAATGTTTCATATCGAGACTGACAGACAGAGAATAGTCGTTTGTGCCGAGATCGCCAGCTGATCGAGGGGGGACAGTTTTGTATAACGGAACGTGTAGTGGTTTACGTGTTGGATTGAGATTGCATTCGTGGCAACGCAGATAAATAATTACGGAATGTAGTAGAAATTTCCATTTCATTAAATCATTTAAATTTATTTAATTATTAAATTCAGTGAAAACCGTATTTTGAAATAACTTAAAAATCAAGCGAATAACTTGAAGATGCATTCTGGGAATCGTAGTTTATTTTCTGGGGTATATGTAAATGTTAACCACCGCCGTCTCAATCTCTATATACTGCCTGCTCTGTGCCGCGAGAATTGCGTTTACAGCGACATAGCAGATGGCAGCACTTACCGCACCCAGAGCGCATGTTGGTTAAATGAGAGTTGGTCCATACCACCAATATAAAATGAAAAATAATCCTTAACATGTTACTGATTGACAATATAATGCACAAACAGAAACTAACATTTCACATTTGAGCTTGGCTTAAGATACAGAAACGTAAAATGTGTAAAATCTTATCAGTTACAATAGATATATTAGGATCATCCCATGCTGCATGGTACATACAAATTTCAGGATTTTCTCGACATGAGTAATGGAGCACCATTTCTGTCCTTTTCTTACAGTTATTTACCAGCAGTGAACGCAAAGAAATGTCTATCACTATTTCGCTGACCTTTTGTTCATGACCAGTTTTCGGGTACGTTTTATAGCACATAATGCAGTGCGTGCGTTCGTCATGTCATTAAATCCTTCACCCAATCTCACTGAACTAAATAGAGCTTCTAGTGCATCTCCAGAAAATCATCTAGTGAGAACATACAATAACCCATTTTGTAACAGATTAGACACACATTTCACTGTAGATTTCACAGTTAGCGAGACAACATCTGCCGTCTCTGTAGTCAGACACTTCAGTTTTTCCCGTTTTGATTCCAACCAAATTATTTTAACGTAGGCCTACTCGATGAAATCATCATTCAACCATTGTAAGTATTTTATCTACCTGTGAATATAAATGCACACAATCTGGATTGTTTTGCCGAAAGGCGTTACAGTAATAATTTCTGAACTACAAGACTTCTAAGCCTTTAACGAGGAAGTAGGCAGCAGGACTAGAGAACTTCTTTGAAAGTCGGATTACAAGAAAATACAACAATTTATTCGCGAGAGCAGGAGATTTTACAATATTTGTGCCGCATACACGTTCAACATTGACCACGCAAACGAACTTGTCACTGGTTCGGTCGCAGAGGAGTCGTGCCTAATAAGCCATTTAATCGGCGATCACGGTTACACTCCTCTCTGTTGCTCTGAGAGTTTTACATTCAGCTCTAAGTCTTTCCTTCACTAATTGGGAAATCCAGACAAACACTAACAACATTTTCCATTTAGGCTACCTGTCCAGAGTACTTTGTGACGGAGCTGTCAATAGACCAGGAGTCCTGCCATATTCGTAATTGTTTGGGATACTATTCCCCACCCCACATAGTACCGCGTGATTTGTTCTGACCGCCCGGATTTTGTCTGGAGAAAATTATGGATATGATTAAAAACGGACGATTTTCCTTTATATTTGACTGCCTCCTTTATTTTATTCAGAAGATCAATTTCTGGATTGTCTTCGAATTATCTCTGTAGTTTTTTTAACTTCATTATGGTTAAAGATCGGCTGTTATCGCAGTCTCAGAATTCTTGATGGGAGCCCCTAATGTCTGATTTTCCGATCACTGCTGTCATTCTTACTCGTTGGAATATTGACTTGGATTGAGACATCGTTGTTCAAATGGATTTCGTACTCGTCATCCAATGTATTTCCGGCGATTGAAGAGTTTGTTTCATCACAGATTTCTTCCGAAGAAATATTTTGTCGCTGTCTGGTCTTTCGTGGAGCTATTTTTCTGGTTTGAAGGTAATGGAGATGATTCGAAGACCGACTAGGCACGCTCTCTGGCTTCAATATATTTTAATTTTAGTTTTATATTTCCAGTAATCGGGAGATAGTGGGTTCGAGTCCCACTGTTGGCAGCCTTGAAGATGGTTTTCCGTGGTTTCCCATTTTCACACTAGGCAAATGCCGGGTCTGTACCATAATTAAGGCCACGGCCGCTTCCTTCCAACTCCTAGGCCTTTCCTATCCCATCGTCGCCATAAGACCTATTTGTGTCAGTGCGACGTAAAGCAAATAGCAAAAAAAAAAAAAAGTTTTATGTTTCATCCCCATCTCTAAAATTCAGGCTACAAACACGAGAATAATCGGATGGAATATTGAATACCCTTGGTTTATCCTTGCCTTGATATAGCGTTAAGTCTATTTTCCCAAAGTTCTTTACTTGGGGGAATAACAGGAATCCTCACACTTGAAGAATTTGGATTTCCTGCTTTGATATATAGAAAGGAGCACTAAAATTAATCATTTTACAACCAGAGACTAAATGTTCGATGCAAACGCACTGGAACACAATAACGTGGGTACGGAGATAAGTTGGGTGCGTTAGCTGGCGCCCCTAGCGGAGGTTCGTGACACTAAGAGCTCACGCTGAGAAGCATGTTAACCGCATAGGATAGAGCAGGCAGTATATAGGATTGAGACGGCGGTGATGTTAACTTAACGATTAAGGGGACATACCCGAAGGTAATGGATTTTACTGCCACAAAGTATTGTGAGCATTGTTGTTGTTGCATTATTTGAGTTTGATTGATTGAGCAGCAAATGTGCTGGGGATAGTAAAGTGGAAACTTTGGTCATCAACCGATGTAACTTAATTGTGTTTAGCCTTCAGCTTAGAAACTTGGATGGTCAGGGGGTCATCAACCGCAGTGACTTAGATCAGGGCCATATGCCACTGTAGCATCATTTTCCTTGTGGTGATCATCCACAATGACTTTAAAGTAACTTAGAAGTTTAGATGTCGGTTTATGACATAGTCGCAGGTCACATCGATTCAACTAAGGGTCCATGAAGTATAACCACTGTGTGGCACACACCGATTGGACTGCCTTAATTATACCCAGAGTCCAGAGTTCGTGTTACGAAGGCTGGACCATAAAGAATCACTATGATGGTACATGTAGTCTCACATGGAAGCCGAATTTAAGGATTTCCAGACTTTCCTTTCATTAATTAATAATTGAGACAATGGTTTCTAGTAAGAATGCCAATCAGGCAGATACGTCAAAGGCTCACACCAGTGTTCTGACCTTCTATGTAAAAATGATTGTGGTGTCCAGTGGACACGATTGAGTTCAATGATACAGTTGATAAATCATAAATGCTTCAGGAATTACTTGAATAAACAGGAATATTTTTAAACAGACCTTTCATCTGAGTAAATAGATTAGAATTACTTTACCTCAGCAAGTGACGAAGAACCCGATACGACCCAAGAGACAGATCTCATGAACTTTTGCTGATAGGTAAGGAAGGTAGGTATCCTTCAGTATGGACCAAAGGGTTCAAAATAAATTAAAACATTTTAAATAAAAACGATCGCGGGCAGAGATAGTCTGATTTTTTGAGGATGTATAAAAGTCCGTGCAAATGATTTCTGGTGACCCATTTGGTGTTTACCCGACAACATTAATTAAAAATCATCCAGAGATCGCCCAACAGAGGTGAGGTTCGGCTCTATGAACTTGTAGAGTAAACCCGGAAGGTCGAAATTGACGCCGAGGCAAACTGAATGACATCAGATTAAAATAGTTGCATACAATTTTTTACAACTTGCTTTACGATGCACCAGCACAGATAAGTATTATGGGGACGATGGGATATGAAAGGGATAGGAGTGAACAAGAAGCGCCGTGACCTAATTTAAGGTACAGCCAGTACGGAAAACCATTTTCAGGGCTGCCGACAGTGGGGTTCGAACCCACAGTCTCGAAAATGCAATTTCACAGCTGCGCAACCCTAACTGCGGGGCCGACTAGCCGGGTTGCATATGTTGGCTGAGGCCATACGGTTGTTAATAGTATTACTGTAGGATGTTCATTTAAGACTGGCACGCTCTGTTTTTCTTTCGTATAAAAGACTACGGGCACGATCTAGCACCGTACAGAGGAATAATATTCTTAAACCTTCCTCCCAGCAATTTTAGTAATAATAATAGCTTTGTCATTCAAGCTGGGGCAGCCATTAAAAGCACAAGTACACTGTAGTCGCTTGTGAACATCCACCATGGCAGATTTCCAAAAGCAAAGTTATGCAATGAAGTTTCGTGTTCGTTTGGAGAACAATGTTTCAGCAACCTACGTTGGAAAGAGCTTATGGAGACTCTGAAATGTCTCATCAAGCTTCTTTCCTGTAGTATAAAACATTCAAAGATTACCTATAAAGTATGAAATGAAATGAAATGAAATGAAATGAAATGAAATGAAATGAAATGAAATGAAATGGCGTATGGCTGTCGGTGCTGTGAGTGTCCGAGGACACATTCGGCTCGCCAGGTGCAGGTATTTTGTTTTAACGCCCGTCGTGATGAGGATGAAATTAACTTACGTTAAAGACGACACGTACATCCAGCCCCAGTGCCAGCGACATTCACCAATGTTGGTTAAAATTCCCAATCTTGCCTGGAATCGAACCCGCGACCCCTGTCACCAAAGGCCAGCACGCTAACCATTTAGCAATACAGCCGGACCCTAGAAAGTAGTATGATTCCAGAGAGGGGAAGAGCACCTGGCACAGCCTTGACGGAGACAACGATCGACACTAGGGATGTCATTATTATTCCTACTGACTCAAGTCTCTATGTTAGGCAGCTTGCACATATCCTTGGAATATCAGTCGGAAATACTCGCAAACTTCAAACTCAGCTTTTGCGCATCCCCTGTGTTTGTGCGCTATGGATGCCGCGACTGCTTACTTCTGTGCTGAAGCGTTGATGCGTGCCTCTATTGGATGATGAAGGTGTTGACGGGCAGCAGAATATCATAACTGCAGATAGAACGTGAACGTTTTGTTCCCGTGACCAAGCGGGGCAGCAGTTAGTGGTTAAAACGTGGCAAGCAGCTCCCAGAAAAGGCACGTATACACACGCCAGCGAATAAGTCCATGGTGATGGCTTTCTTCGATTACCAGGGAATCGTGTACAATCGCACGTTTCCAAGACACTGTACAGTTACCGCAGAGTCCTACAAAAATAGCCTATGGCAAATGATGAAATATCACGTCCCTCCAAAATTGAGGAACTTCGTTGGACTGTGGAAGCACCAGAACGATAATGCAGGACCGCTTGTCGCTGCTGCAGTTGCTGAGTTCCTGACAAGAAAAGATATCTCCACAGCACCCCATCCAAACTTACAGAACTGATCTGGCCCCATGTGACATTTTTCTCTACCCGAAGACCAAAAGGGACCTTAAGGGATGTCAGTTCGACAGTGAAATCTAGGCAGTGAAAGATTTCGAGGCATTTCTGAAGCACGTCGTCCAGGATGACAAAGGAGGTGAGACAAGTGCATAGAATTTTTGTAGGGAATATTTTGAAAGGGACAAAGTATGAATATGTAATCCTTCGAAACACAGCAAAACAAATTCATGTCCACGTCCCGGTGTGGGGCAGTTCCTTACAGGCACATTCCCAAAAGAGGTGAGCTGCTTATACCATTTTAGCCATACACCAGTCCTCCTGCCAGTTTTAAATTTCCTGCAGTACTGGGAATCGAATTCAGGACCCCCGAGGACGGCATCTATTAGTGCTAACCGTTAAATTATGGAGGCGGATATCTTATGAAAGGAAGTGTTGAGAGCAACAGTGCTAGTCTTAATTGAAGGTCCTAGTACTACCCGTAAGAACGCAGCCTCCATTCCACGTTACGAATTGGAATTATTCAGAAGGAGTTACGAGTTTCAGAGCTTTATGTTCGCGTGTACAACTCTTCTACTGTATAACAACAATGCAAACTCCAACTGTTGCGTTGCCGATGTCACTGAGTTATTCAACATTCGATAGGGTTTCCATCGGAGGTCCATCTTGTCCCCATTGCTATTGCATGGACTCAGTGAATGCAGATCTGTAAATGCCTCATCCATGGACCTTACGGTATGCTGATAATATCATCCTGGCAAGCGTTTCCCTGAATAGACTTGATCATTTGGTCAACCAGCGGAAAGTACGACTGGACAAGTCTAGTCTACGGCTCAACTGGACGAACACTGAATACTTGGAGTGCAGCGCCAATGTGTACGGCACGATCGTAGTTGATGGTACCCTGATAGCCATATGACAACTGAAGCTTAACACGGTACTAGACGCACGAGCAAATGTTAATGCTAGATGCTTGAAGTGGCGTCATGTTAAGATGGACTAGATGTTAGGCTACTTTTAACAACAAGCATCATCATTAGGTGTTACACGACTGGACTACTTAAGGAATGAAGATGTCAGGAATATCCTGAAGATCACCCTAATACCGACCAAGATGGGAGAGGTGAGACTACGCTGGTATTGACATGTAGCCAAAGCTGTTGGAGAATCAATGCAAAGCGCCCCCGAGGACTACAAATACTCAATGTTCTTATTGCTCCCTGAAGGTCGGGTGGGGGGTGGGGGGAGCGGAGCTCTTAAACGGTGACACCGCCTCTCAGGCCAGGAGATTTGTATTGTAGGAGGAGATTTGCGGTGAAGATGAGAGGGTTGTCTCGTCATTCGCCATAGTACAGGAGAATGAAAAACGTTTTTTTGGCTAGTGGCTTTACGTCGCACTGACACAGATAGGTTTTATGGCTACGATGAAGTAGGAAAGGCTTAGGAGTTGGAAGGAAGCGGCCGTGGCCTTAATTATGGTACATCTCCAGCATTTGCCTGGTGTGAAAATGGGAAACCACGTAAAACCATCTTCAGGGCAGCCGACAGTGGGATTCGAACCAACTATCTATCAGATGCAAGCTAACAGCCACGCGCTTCTAACCGCACGGCCAACTCGCCCAGTAGAATGAAAAAACCACGGAGAATCATTCTTAGAACACCTGACAGCGGGGACGAGCCCTCTCCATCTCCCGAATGCAGAGGCGTAGAGCCACGGTAGAGCCATCGTAACCCCTCCTCTGATCGGTTGGCCGGTCAGAGTGCAGAGCTGTCGGACTACGGACCAGCCGTGGCCACTTGTTGGTCGGGACCCACTCACCATCCGCCGATGGATGGATTGTCTGCGAGAGTGTATGTGACACATAGATGTTCCAACATTCGACGCCAAACACTGAGCGAAGTGGTGGGCAAGAAGTAGGAAGGCGGATTCCTCAGCCTGCCGGGTATTACGCCAATGAAGGGTAAGTTAGTTACGCGTTCGAAGTTTAAAAATATTAAAAATATGTACAAGAAAGTTGACGTAATTTATAAACGGATGAGCATATACTAGTCAGCTTATCCCAGGCATTTCTGGGATTACTTGAGTCATCCTGTCTTATTTTCGGTTTTAGCTGTGGACTCAATGCCCGATCCCTTTCCTGAAACCTTGTGATATTTAAATAGGAATTTCATCCTCCAATCCACTGGAATTCACGCTACCGCCATCCAAATAGAAAGCCAGCAGGCAAACCACTGGGATAATCACACCCAATAATAATAATAATAATAATAATAATAATAATAATAATAATAATGACAAAGTCAGTTACGTGGTAAGGGTCGTCTATAATGAATTCAAGAGAAGAGGTTCTCAACCTTCCATCGGCATCTCAGAAGATGGCTTCTCATTTGCATACCAGATAAATGCCGAGATTTTACGGCTTTCTCAGTCCTAATTATTTCATATTCCGAGGTCGCACAGACCCGTCTGTGTGTGACATTGACTCACTAACAGAGGAAACTTCTCCAGTGGTTCCAAAGTATTTCTTCTGGAGTCCTCGAAGTCACCCTGGCTCAATTTTAGTATTCAGGTGACAACTCCAGACCACTTGTTGGCCATGATAGTGGTTACCTGTCCTGTTAGTGGAAAATTAGAAGAGAAAGCACAAGATCGCAAGGAAAATTCTAGGCCCTAAGCTCTCATCTGAACAAAACAGATTCAATAAAATCAGGAAATTGAAAAATACACACACATTCAACATTCAGAAAAAGCAAATTAATAGTTTACGGACACATCAAAGGAATGAACTTTTACAGACTAACAAAACCAATCGTAAAATAGAGAATAGAGTAAAAACTGAATCTGTAAAATCAACCAACCAATAAGATGCAACAGCCTGGAAGGTCCTTGGCCTACCGAGGGACCGCTGTTCAGCCAGAATGCGAGCAGATTACGATGTGTCGTGTTGTTTATAGGACTAATCCCCTCGGCCATTATTCTTGTATTTCTAGGCCGGTGCCGCTATCTCACCGTCAGATAGCTCCTCAGATGTAATCACGTAGGCAGAGTGGACTTCGAACCAGCCCTCAGATCTCGGTAAAAATCTCTGAACTGTCCAAGAATGGAACCCAGGCCTCCTCCTGATAAGAGATAGCCGCGGTTACAGTAAGATTCTAGAATCCCAAAATTCACCAATGGCAATATGACAAGGAGGCAAACCGAAGGAAACGACCGGAACTGCTTGAATCAAAGAAAGACAAGAAGTCCGCAACCAAAGTGTTGGCACTAAGGAAGGTAAATCAACGCCTCTAAGTATGTTGCGTTGTCCAGTATTGCTTATACACAAATAATAGTAATAATAATAATGATAATAATAATAATAATAATAATAATAATAATAATAATAATAATAATAATAATAATAATAATAAGGATATTTTGTTACGGTCTTCTTCTCAGAATTAAATTTAATAAATTAACAAAACAAATCTTTTACTTCATTCGTAACCGCAAAACAAAACCTTAAGAAACTGAAAAAGACGTAGTAGAATTAAAAATTAGAGAAAACTCACTATTCTATCCCACAGCTAATGTAATAACTGAAGACGAAAATATAAGGATCGTAGACAAATCTACATTAAAAGCCAAACCTATTATTTCGGAAGACGACAGGAAACGATGATAAGAAAGAATGAAGAAATACTGGGCACTAAAAGAAGAACAACATGCAGAGAAATGATTGATTCAACGTAACCCTAAGAGGGTGAAATGAAGGAAAAATAATTATAATATAATAAAATATAATATAATATAATATAATATAATATAATATATTATTATTATTATTATTATTATTATTATTATTATTATTATTATTTCGTATGGCGAAAACAAGGATACATTATAAGTACATGTAAATGCATATTTCTTAAATATGTATGTGATTTACAAGTCAGCATTCAAAACTTAATGTCCAGACTTTTCAGCCAGTTCACTGCTTCTGTAGAGGCACTATGTAATTCTTTAATGGATCCATTGAATCTTCTTTTTGGGCAGTCCATAACAACGTGCTGGATGGTCTGAGGCACATTATCACAGTCGCAGAATGGGTCTTTAGATTTTCCCCACTTGTGAAGCCAGAATTTACACCTTCCATGGTTTGTTCTGATTCTGTTTAGAGATGCCCATTCCCTTCTCGGTAAGTTGAAACCAGGAGGAGCTCTACAAGGATGGTGGATTAAACCCAGGTGGTCAGGATTTGAAGAGGTCCATTCTTCGCGCCAGATCTCATCAGCATCAAAATGTGTTTCCAGGAGCTTCTCGCCTAACTTCCATGATGGGTTTCTGGACTTTAATCTCTTCGGTTTCTGAGGGTTGCAGTCCTGATGTATCTATCTATCAAATGCTTTCATTCCCCAACCTGAAGGGGTGGGGCGGGCCACCTAGAGGGTGTCGCCCTCTCTCTGGCCAAGAGATGCGGGCAGGTTGGGGAGATGTGAGGGAAGAAGGAGGTGGATAAGGACTTGAAGAAGTAGGAGATGGGAGAGGATTTGCGTCTTGTCTAAGTGCTTGCATATAAGACTTTATTGATATTTTAGTGAGTTTTACAATTCAGACTGATGGATGAGGTGATACAATTCTTAAGGATGAGTATGGTTTTGCACTGTGTTTTTTACGAACATATACAACATGGTTCAAATCTGCAAACTCGCAAGGGATCATATTTACAAGTGGATGAGTCATCCCTTTCATCCACTGAAGACGGTTGGCATTGCATCCAAATCTGAGTCTCATGCGTGCTAGTGAATTAATATTATGTTAGTGATCCATGGTTTAGTTGGAATATTGGTTTGAAGTGTAGCATAATGTCGTAATTTGTGGGGTCTCTTTAAGTCCATTCCGTTAACGAACTCTCCCCAGCGGTCTGGCGTATAATAGGGAGGAAGTCTGTATAAGGAATTAAACCAAACCGAACCCCATGGCCTACCCAGCGACCGCCGCTCAGCCTGAAATCCTGCAAATCACCAGGTGTCGTGTGGTCAGCACGATGAATTCTCGGCCGTTATTCTTGGCTTTCTAGACTGGGGTATAAGAATTAAGATCGCACGAAATGGAGCTTCAAAATTCTGCTTCTACTGATCTTATTTTGAAATCATAATAACCTAAGCTTAACCATCGATTTCCAGATCTACCTCCTCTCCTCTTACAATCCATGGCTGGGATGGCAAAGTCTATTATTATCCTAGATGAAATGTAGGTTATTATTGTTTTAAGAGGAACAAAATCTACGTGTGTTAATTGGCACATATTCGTATATCGAGTTCTTTCCCAACAGTCTTTGGAAGCCACCACCGGAAACATTTATTTCATAAAGACTGAGGTGGACTATTCTAATTACTTGCTATTAACGCATACAGACGTGACTTTTCAAATTAAAAGTTCCTCATAAATTGGCGTGTTCTGAACCACGTTCAGCTTAGTCAGATAACAGTGACCATAGTGACAGTAGAATATAGAAAATAACTCTTGGGCGCCCGATAAACTTCAGAATAAGTAT
Source organism: Anabrus simplex (assembly GCF_040414725.1). NCBI lineage: Eukaryota > Metazoa > Arthropoda > Insecta > Orthoptera > Tettigoniidae > Anabrus > Anabrus simplex. Next base: position 124,390,167 of record NC_090267.1, on the reverse strand, counting down.
GGATCTTACAAATATAATCAGGATGTGGTGTCTGTCAGAAAATTCATTTTCGACATAAATATGTCTTGTGGCTGGGGGTCATCTGAAATTCCGCGGTATCCCTGTCTGTCGTATGAAGCTACTAAAAGGGGCTCTTAACTTGGAAGTGTGTTTTGACAACCACGGGGCCCTCAGCTGAGTCCTGGCGTTGCTTCCACTTACTTGTGCCTGGCTCCTTACTTGCCGATTCCGACGGTATTAGGTGTCGAGGCTCACGGAGTCTTTCATTGTCACGCCCTTCGTGGTCCGTGTCTTCCTTTGGTCGATACCTTCACTTTTCGAAGTGTTGGACCCGCTTCCATCTTTTCCCTCTGATAAGTGCTAACAGAGGAGGGTTGCTCAGTTCCACCACCACCTCATCTGAAGTTAGCGAAATAAAATGTGTGACGTGAAGTTACCTAACAACTGTGCAGGCTGCGATGCGATGTACTGATAGAAGGCCATTGCCGAGGCCTCATCTCATCCTGAAAATGAAAACCTACAACCTGTTTTCCAGTCATTGACCGGGTCAGGGATGCAATGAATGAATTATATATATAGCCTATTTTTACGATGGGGTCACCACTCCCAAAGTGATGTATATTAAGGACTGATAGATGCTACGAAATGAGAATGGAGAGTGTTGCTGGAATGAAAGATGACAGGGAAAACCGGAGTACCCGGAGAAAAACCTGTCCCGCCTCCGCTTTGTCCAGCACAAATCTCACATGGAACAACCGGGACTTGAACCACGGTATCCAGCGGTGAGAGGCCGACGCGCTGCCGTCTGAGCCACGGAGGCTCTCCTCATCTCATCCTATTCCAGATAATTCATTTCATAGTTTCATAGGCCCTGAAATATATATTTATGATCATTTGGTTTTCAAAAGGGAAATTATTCATTTTTAATATATAGTTTTGATAGCAATAGTCGATGTGTTTGGTACCTCTTATTTTCTTCTCACCATGTACGTGTATGATGCAAATCCATTCGAACTAAACCTACTGTTTAACATCCTTCACATATGCACTAACAGCGAGATTTTGCCTTTTTAGACTATTACATCACTGAGATCTTTGAATATCGTTTCTCCTTTTACCTCATGTTTCTCCCAGACTTCAGTTTCAGTGGTGTACAACTGTAGGTGCCAACACTTTCGATTCTATCCAATCATTGTGTTGAAATGAAATGAAATGAAATGAAATGAAATGAAATGAAATGAAATGAAATGAAATGAAATGGCGTATGGTTTTTAGTCCTGTTAGTGTCCGAGGACATGTTCGGCTTGCCAGGTGCACGTCTTTCAATTTGATTCCCGTAGGCGATCTGCGTGTCGTGATAAGGATGAAATGATGAAGACGACAACATACTGTATACACCCATCCCCAGTGCCAGCGAAATTAACCAATGATGGTTAAAATCCCCGACCCTGACCGGAATTGAACCCGGGACCCCTGTGACCAAAGGCTAGCACGCTATCCATTTAGCCATGGAGCCGGACATAATTGCGTTCATGCCCACTCACCCCCGGGCTTACCACCGATCCTTTGTATTCATTGCCGCTAAGTTGTGTAATACCCTCCCTTCAAACATAAAAGATTTGCGCTCTCGTACGAGATTTGAGATGAATTGCCAAAAATAACTTGAAGAATACTTCTAGCTGACTTGTAAAGTGAGTGAAACGTGAATGAGTTCATGAATGAGCATATCTTCATAAAAATTAGAAAGGTAGTTCCTAATTATAGGTTTTTACTGTGTTCCCTTATTTTATTATTACTATTTTTAGTTTTATAATTATTATCATGTTCAATTATATCGTCATGTTGTACATTATATAATTATTTATATTATTATCTCCATTACTTACTTACTTACTTACTTACTTACTTACTTACTTACTTACTTACTTACTTACTTACTTACTCACTCACAGCAAGTCTCTATACAACGATGCTTTCTCTTGTGAAAACAGTCAACTTCTTATAATGTTAAGACTATAGAAATTATTACGAATTTACATTTACCGTTAGTTTTTTAGCCCTTTCATTGAAAGTTTCAGATTATTATTAAATATTGTTGCACTAAACTGGTTTGTCCTTCCCGTTCTTCTTTAAGCTGACCACACATTTTATACATATTCTACCTTCCTAATAACGTAGTTCTGACAATGTTACCCAACTACCCTAGAACTATACACGAATTTTCCATCTATATGTTTTAAAATCCGATCTGCCGTCAGCGGATATATACCTTAATTGTAAATGAGTATATTACCTTAGTTTTGTTTATTCTAGTTAATGGTCTCATCGAGTTAAGTGCACAGTGGAAGAGAAAGGGAAGCGACCTGTCTCTATTTTCAATTTGCATGACTATTAAAGCCAGTCTAATTAGTTCGTCCCAGTCTGCGTCAATGGCAGGTGATTACAATAGTCCAACTCTCTCCTTATACCAGGTTGTTTCTATAATTGACTTCCAAAAGTCCAACATTATTTTAACTATTACTTTACCTGAGTCGGCAATGGAATTATTTGATGGTAACTGATGTTAAAATTTATAACTAACTGTGTGTGATAACGTCACTCTAACTCAGCTTTTCAATGAGTTTATAGCTAGCAATGGTATATTCTAAGCCATGTGCAGTACAACGTGGTTTTATGCCGAGTGAATCGAGGCGAACTTATGGAAAATTTGACATTTCTTGAAGAAATGAAAACCTCCAGGAATAAGGATGTAACCACCAACTTTTTGAAAAATGAGATTTAAGTGGAAATAAGGTGTATCATCAAGCCTGTATACTATAGTGTCATCTTATGTCTTACATTTTGAACTTCAAGCTGGTTCACAGGCAACAGAATTTTGTCCCCCGGGATTAAAAGGATGGAACATCAGTCAAGATGATGGACAGTGCTCGTGTTGGTTCATCATCAGGTGAAATAGATCATTTCAATAAAGGTTATAGACGAAATCAAAGCTATATTTTGACATATTTTCTTGACATATTATGTTATGGTTGTTATTTTTATTATTACACTAATATTATTTGCTACTGGTTTGTTCTAAGTGCATGTACAGGATTTCTCTCCTATTATGTATAAATGTAAGGCATACTTGCAGATTATTTTCCATTGAATCACTTCCAATTCATACATTATTTTTAAAACCTTAACTTATAAAATTAACATATTGTTTTTAATACATGAAGTCATGTAACCAACAAATCCGTAATATTTCAGGGGAGTGGAAAATAATGTTCCGGACAGGTCTTCAATTCCTTTTCTTCCTTAGAAGTAAACCGTGACTGTGTTAATGATGAATAAATACAATAGCCTTATCTCCCTGTCTGGGGTGACCAGCAACTGGGGAAAGATTATTCCTCTATTGTAACCGTAATATACACATGCAGTTAGTTGTTCGTATGAGAAAAGTCCCAAAAGCAAGGTTAGGATGTATATTGTCAGAATTACACAACAACTTTTACAAAACACACTATGCACTGAGTAATTTTCTTAGGACTATATTTATTTTACAAATAGTCTCCATGGTGGTTGAGAAATTTATCTAATCGTGGGACATTTTTTCCACGTTACTCTCGTAAAGCGTAGTGTCCTTTACCGTTAGGCTAGCGCTTTACTGCCATCATCAACATTACTTTGAAATGCGTGCTCCCCTAGATGTTTTCTCAAAGTCGGAAAGAGGTGAAAATCACCTGTCCCTAGATTAGAACTATGTGGTGGATGTTCCAAAATCTAACTACCGAAACTCGAAACTCCAATTAGATACACTCTGTCACACTACCGTCATAGGCTTCTGAAAACTGACGATGGATTTTCGCAGGTAGCACGTTCTTCGCGTTGAGAAATCAAATGAGAACACGAGCTTCCTGCTTGGAGCAGTGCTTCAGTTAGTCCTCAGTTTTTGATTGGCTTTTGTCACCAAGGTAATCATTCACAACGCGAACAACCGATACGGAAATATCAACCTAAATATAAAGTTCACTACAATTGCAAGCACTCCTGCAACATGTTTAAGGATTATAATAAATGACCAGTAAACTAGCTTTTGGGGTGTCTCCTAAAATACAAAATACTTTAGATATTTCAACGACCTAAACATGCCAAAGATAATTAAAATACAATCTATTTGTATATATGATTATTCCAAAACTATTCCTAGACGTATTAATATATTAATTAAACTTTCATTTTTAAGTAATCCTTAGACGTCAACAAGGTCATAGTGTCTTAGGGTATCTGCTCTACTACATACCTGTGAGCTTACATTCGGGGGATATTGGGCTTGAACCCCACTGTCAGCAACCTTCTCTTCCCTCTTTTACATAGCAGCCCCAGGTTTTAGGATATAAGAATTCAAGGAAGTCTAAAATTTTAGATTTGGCCTATTGCTCTAGTCCAGAAGGTGACAGAATCCGAAGCCAAGGCAACCAAATTAGTCGAGTTACAATCACGTCGAAGAAATGTGTAGGATTTATCTCTTCAAATAAGGTCCTACATATCAACCGAACCCCTGAACTTTAAGTTGTAATCGTCATAACTGTTATTCATCCACACAAATGCTGCATATATAAATACGCAACTTCCTAATAGGTTGTTTTACCTTTCAGAGTTCAGTATGCTATTCTCTGCTGGGGGGGGGGGGGTCTAGTAAACGTGTGGCATGATCACTGGCTTGTATCAAAGACCCGTGAATTCGAATATCAACCAATGTTCCTGAGGCTGAGATATATTCCAGTAAAAACATATCATTTTTTTTTGTATTTTTGATGCAGGCTTTAAAGTTTCCAGTAAAATTTGACTCGAGCTAATATCCGTGATATTTTCGGAGTTTCGGGCTAATAATTTTGACACTACAGTGGGCGTGGCTCATGGCGTCTAGAAAAAGTGGCTATGCATTTCCCTGGATTCATGGAACTTCACCCGCTCATTTCTCTGTTTGATTTCCCTCTAAAGAGATTAGTACACTGTTTCGCTCACAGATGGCAGCACACGAGCTATTCTGGTTAATAAAAACATGCGTATTTTGTTTGTTGTCGCATTTGAATGTTGAGTCCTGTGTGTACGTATTCAATGCAGTTATTTGAAAATATATACCCCAAAAACTTTCTGGTAAGGACTCGATCTATATTAGTGTGTTAGATACCATTTCTGTATTCGAAGATTGTTATCCATCAAAAACATGATATTAGACAGGCGAGGATACTGACCACTTTACTACCGAGGAATTATGTTACAGGGAATTAGCGTGGGAGCTGTATTCTGGTGCACTGAAACACTTGAAAGTATCCATCCATATAGCTTGAGTGAAGAAAATAGCGAATTAAAGCACATGGAAGACACGAGAAAGAAGAGGAAAAAGAAGAGCAAGCTAAAAAAAGAAGGAGGAAGAGCAAAAATAAAGTAGAGCACAGGATTATGAATATGGGATATTTTAGACTTGAAAGGTGGAATATCATTGGAATTTTGCATGCTTTGTTTTGACAGCTCTTATCTGCAAATTGGTTTTATTTTGTTGACATAGCGTACATTTTCTCAAAACTCAAAAACTATCCAAGCGGATAGAATGAATTTTTCACGAATGCCCTACATCCCAAACCAAATCAAACCAAACCCCATGGCGCAACAGCCCCGAAGGGCCATGGCCTACCAAGCGATCGCTGCTTAGCCCGAAGCCTGCAGATTACGAGGTGTCATGTTGTCAGCACGACGGATCCACTCGGCCGTTATTCTTGGCTTTCTAGACCGGGGCCGCTATCTCACCGTCAGATAGCTCGTCAATTGTGATCACGTAGGCTGGGTGGACCTCGAACCAGCCCCCAGATGCAGGTAAAAATCCCTGACCTGGCAGGGAATCGAACCCGGGGCCTCCGGATAAGAGGCAGGCACGCTATCCCTACACCGCGGGGTCGGCATGCCCTATATCCCTTATAGATATATGATGTACCAGCATTCTGATACCTTACATCAATTAGGAGAAAAATCTTAAATACTAAACTCATTAACATTTACAAAAGTAAGTTTATACAAATCATAACTTTGCATTTTGCTGAAATATAACAAATACTCTACATCAGATCATTCCACTGGCTTACCTCTTTAAGAATAGGATGTTTCAGTGTTCTCATTCCAATGATACAAAATCTAAGATAAAAGTGACAATATTTAGGAGCTGTATGTTCGTAGCCCTGTGATATTTGTAAGTGTAATTTGTAATTTCTTTCCTGTTATCAGTCATATTCATTTAGAATCTGGACAAATTGTAAGAGAAAATGGTGGAAAGATTTCTGGGGAAATCGAATTTTAAGATGTCAGACCATTTGAGAGAGAGAGAGGTAAGTTAACGCTCCCTTAAGTGAAAAGTCACGCCCCTGTGGCTCGAATTCTACGGAAAACCGGAGTTCTCATGCCTACGATTCCGACATCAAGAGCCACGTAAAACTATGAGCTTGAATATTTTACCTGTGAATTAATATGCACCTCCACCATACTCTGTGGCCTCTGTGTCACACTTCTTATCTTTAAGTCATAAAAACTAACTTACCATCGTCACTTTGATCTCCCTCTACCTCTCTTACCAATCGTGATCGACTCCATTATTCTCTTAGGTATACTATTCTCCTCCATTCACCTCTCAAGAGCCCACCACCGAAAATATTTCTTACACACAGTTCTCTCCATTAACTTCACTTTCAACTTAGCCTGTATCTCATCATTTTGAGTACCCTTCTCACATTGTTCCTATCTGTTAACACCAGCAATTATTCTCGGGTACTTACAACTTGTGAATAAGATACTGTCAGCCAGCTTCACTCCCTTACGGCGGAGCGTGTCCGAGAATCAATCAATCAATCAATCAATCAATCAATCAATCAATCAATCAATCAATCAATCAATCAATCAATCAATCAATCAATCAATCAATCAATCAATCAATCAATCAATCAATCAATCAATCAAAAATCCATCCATCAATAAATAAATCAATCATCTGCATTAGGGCTGGGCCCCAAGTGGCAGGGTCCATATCAATTGTTTACCTACCTTTCTCTATTTTCAAAGAACTTGGAAATTTATTGCATTCTCTTACTCCCCGTCCTACATATAGGCCTATAAGTATTTGTCCTCTGGAATAACTTTCTCTTCACATTTCTTACTTTTAAAACCTTCGTGCAAGCTTATTCGTCTACGTGTGTCATTTCTCGCCAACTCTCCACTGACAGCTCGAAACTTTCCACTTAGTTCAGCATCTCTTCTCCTTACTCCTAGGTCTTCCCAGCCCGAAGTTTGCAACATTTTCGTGACATACCCCCTTTGTCGGAAGTCACCCAGAGCAAATCTCGCTACGTTCCTTTGATTATTTTTCAAGTTCTCATATCAATTAGTACAGGTGAAGGTGCCATACACTGACACCATACTCTAACAGAACAGCAATTTAAGGAAAATGTCGATCGAAATTTCATTTATTTCTTACAGAATACAATTTATCGGAACTGCAGTCACTCTACAAGTTCGTCACGCCTTAATTCGATTTCTCTTACTATACTGAAATTCTGAGAGAAACCACATCTTATTCAGACCACATCTTATTTACTTGAAATAATTAATCTGTTCCAGTTTCGTCTCCCATACCTAACATTCAATCACTTTAGTTTTGGAAATGCAAATCCTCACATTATTCTCTTTGCATCCTTTTTCAAGCATCAAGGTATTAAACTGCAAGTATTCAGCACTGTACGCCATTAAATGGTGGTCGTTAGAACATGCGAGTAATATGTTGAATATTCAGACCGAAGCCTGGTTTGATCTCCAACAGTTCCGTCATCAGCTGTCGTAGATGGTCTATGCTTCGCTGAAGAGCCATTCTAGGCAAATGAGGAGTGAGGTAATATCACGTTGCTTTTCTCTCCGAGCCGAAAGTTGCTATTTCACATTAGTCCACCAAGCCAACTGAAATCCATGCACCAACCTACTCTGTGTGTGACATTCTGACCATTCATAACAGTGAGTGGTTGCATTAGGAACGCCATTATTGGCTTTATTAGCATCGCTCACACCTCAGACATTTTCCGTCAAAGTCAAGGATGAGACTGGGAGAGTTCAATGAAAGTAACTGATGTGTCTTAGCCAATACTAGAAGACAAAGTGTACAGTAAACACTAGGTCTTGCCAGCATACGCCCACTAATGTAATGAGTGCAGTGTCACTTCTCGGTTTGCTGTATAGAATTTCTGATATCACCGATATCCACGACCCCAGAACCTACTATGTATCTTGCATCCTAGTGATTATTGAATTCGCTTCTCCCATATGGTGTACCCATAGCCCGCTACGAAGTCCTCTACGCCTCGGATATATGCCTGATCGCTTGTTATAGGTGGTAGTTGCAGATTTCTCCGTTTGGCGCTGTTGGACGACCCCTGAAAGCTGGCTTCAGCATGTCTTAACTCGAAGCAGCAAATTTCACATACGCAGAACGTTCCGGCTTATGCCTTTGCTATTTAAGTGTTTCGGGTTCTCGAACAATTCAGTTGTTGCTGAACCCATTCGTCTCAAAATAACTGGAATGAAGTTCTTGCAGACCACTTCACTAAGCGAAGTGGAATGCATTTCACTTTCTCAGCACACGAGGAACTTACTAACTTTCAAAGCAGGTAGTAAATATTTCTCCAACTTCTTTCTCTTATATGACTTTGGGAACTTATCGACAGCACTTCCTATGAACTTATGTATTACACACAACAATGCTATAAACCTGCATGATTGATTAGGGAATGTGGAGTTATTGTCGCACTTAAAAATTAGATCCACGAGGGCGGAATGGCAGTTTGTTCTGCTCTGCTTGCATTTTCATGTAGCACAGGATACCTCAGCCACAATCTTCACCACCACGAAACCGCCTACGTACGCCAGAGAAGATAACTGTATCGTACTCTGCGTAGGAAGTGAAACAAGTTTGTTTTAAATGACTTTTAGTGACCGGAGTGTCCGATGACATGTTCGGCTCGCCAAGTGCAGGTTTTTGATTTGACACTGTTAGGAATCAGTTTTCAGATATTTTATTCTTACAATAAATGTCTGCGAATGCATAGATAATGAAAAGGACCACTCATAAATCAGTATGTGCTCAGATAAAGTACGGGAGCTCGAGCATCAAGGGTCGAAGGAAATAGAACTAAGCGTTATAAATCAAAATAAACAATAAGACTCCAACAGAGTTCGCGCAGTGATTATCTGGACCTGTGCCCGGGAGGTATATCGTGGTAGGTACATGAGAATAAGGAAAGTGGGGAAGTAAAGTACACCTCAAAACCACAAGGTTCAAACCACAAGATGTATTAATGACATGGCCAAAGGTAAAACGTAATACAACCAAGTAAATTCACACAATAGTAAAAATCAAGTTACAAAATTAGTTTCGTTTGACTAGAATGTTCAAAGTGTCACAGTTACACAATGAATTTTCAAAGGGCGATCTTTCAGACCGAGACTAGACCTGGGTAATAACCTGATAACTTGGAAAACAACATATTTTTACACTTGAGGAACACACTCCTGGAATAATAAGCTGTTTCGACTCAGAACAGAATAATATTACCGCAGTTAAAGAAGGAAACTAACAGTAATCCTGAACATTTAAAGAGAGAAAAGGTACAACGAATCACACACCAAATACCAATTGCTTTGAAATAAGTATAGGCCACTTTTAGAAATCGAAGCATTTTAAAAAAAGGGGGAAAAGGGGCTGGGAATGAGAAAAGAATTGACGTCAATGGCAAAAATGGAAGGAGGAAAAAATCAGGCTGCTCTCTCTGTTTTCTTTGAAATCACACGTACACAGGAAGTACAAACAGTTAGTAACAGAGAAAGATGTTCGTCCAAGCACAAGTCCTTGCAGAAATATCACAAACACAGGAGGGTAGAAAAAGTCTATCCCAAACTGCTTGAAGTGCCCAGCATGGCCCAGAGTTCGAAAAGACAGGGCGTAAGAAGCCAAAGTTTCTAAGAAGTCAGAATAACATGATAGTAAATCTGCTCACCCTGCACAATGAAGAAGTGAAGTCTCGTATAATTAAATTATAATTTAAAAATCGCCACGGGCCAGCCGTGCGGAAAGGTGCCTACTCCTGCCGCTTACATCAACAGAGAATGTCTGACTGGTAATTCGATGGATACGGCGAGTTTATATACCGTAACGAAGCAAGGCTCAGAACATACTGGAATCAGGTGACGTAATCAAGTGCAGAGCAGGCAGCAGGACGAGCAGGCAGTTTCAGACAAGGCGGGTGAGGAGACGGAGGACAGTGATGTCCGTAGAAAAGTTGATAGCAGCAAGGCGACGAAGTAGGCAGGAGGTAAGACGAAAGATGAACATAATAGTGTAATTTTGGGAGCCCGTAACAACACTCGTAGGCGACCTACACGTCGTGAGGATGATGAAATGATGATGAAGACGATACATACACACAGCCCCCGCGCCAGCGAAATTAACCAATGATGGTTAAAATTCGCGGCCCTGTCGGGAATCGAACCCGGAACTCCTGTGATCAAAGGCAAGCACGCTAACCATTTAACCATGGAGCCACACAGTGAAACAAGTGAAATTATAAATTTGATTTTATTTTACTACATACCCTGAATATCATGCAGGCCAACCAAGATACAGAGAGTCGAATTCGGTAAAGATGTTTCAGGAATCTCTCAAGTACTACCTTTTGTTGCTTGTTGGATCCATATTCGTAACGTCTTCTCTGTGATTTCGACGCTTTCCAAAGGGGGCAGAGACAAAATACCTGTTTTTTTTAATAATTTTATTCATACTAAAAGTAGCAGTTCTGCAGTCCAGTATGTCGTTTGCTCCTGAAATGTCTGTCAGTCCACCGAACAGCAGTTAAACGAAATCGAAATTATCTTGTTAAAACATAGTGAAAGCCGTTCTAGATCAAATACCTAACGCAGCTTACTGTTGATGCTGTCGTAACTATGACCGCCTAGTATGTTTCGGTACTTATGCAATCTTTTCCTGATTCTTCACTTCGTAACTTGATATTTTTGCGGTATTCGAGAAATTGTGTTTCTAACCATTAAAGCCTCCATAGCGTGACGGCTAGCACTGTTAGCTGCCGTCCTCTGAGGCCCGGGTTCGATTCACGCTACTGCCAGAAATTTAAGAATGGCAGGAGGGCTGATATGTGGTTAAAATGGCACATGCAGTTCACCTCCACTGGGGGTGTGCCTGAAAAGAGCTGCACCACCTCGGGATGAGGACACAAGTTTACTTACTTACTATGGAGGTCTTCATTCCCTGCCCCAAGGTCTGTGTAGTGCTACTTACATCGTGAAGAGTGAATAATTTTTATATAATTTCCATACTTGTTGCGGTAGCCCCTGCTGTGGAGAATGAATTCGAGGATGATGGCTGTTTTTCCTTTAAAAACGTCACAGCAACTACAAGTTTAGGAGAAAATAAATCCTTAGCACGTTTGACGATCATTTTCTCCAAATTTGTAGGACGAACATGTTTCCTCCTCAAAAAATCCACCGCTGTATCTGAAGCCTGAAGGTCGTCCAGATTTCTTACATGTGTTCCCGTTATATCTTCCTATCCATCAAACATAGTACTCTCAAACAACTTAGATTCTTAGATTCTTAAGAATATAACACGGGTCAAAGGATAAAAATGACAGCGGAATCGGAGTTTCTGGCTGAGGCATAACACTCTTCATTTGATTGCTTTTCGAAAATATCTTCATCATAGCTACGTTGGTCGTATGGTTATCACTTACGACGCGAAGTACAAAGAAACCACAGCTTTCAACTTCTTTGATGACATGCACGGTCAAGATGTGAAGTTGGAGGCCTGGCCACTTTTTCGTAAATAAATACACTACAGGTAGTCACTATCTATATAAAGTTGTACGGGGTCCGCCATCTGTAACTTCGTTTGTTTTGACAATTTTTCTGATATTTATCCGTTTTAGGTCAAATCAAGACTCATATTTATCGTGTCTGTTTGTCTGTTCCACCACCACGGCGATACCGCTTCACAATTGATCTATATTCACCCCGGGTGTCCGACTCGTTGGCTGAACGGTCAGCGTACTGGCCTTCGGTTCAGAGGATCCCGGGTTCGATTCCCGGCCGGGTCGGGGATTTTAACCTCAATTGGTTAATTCCTACGGCACGGGGGGTGGGTGTATGTGTTGTCTTCATCATCATTTCATCCACATCACGACATGCAGGTCGCCTACGGGCGTCAAATAGAAAGACCTGCACTTGGCGAGCCCAACCTGTCCTGAGATATCCCGGCACTAAAAGCCATACGACATTTCATTTCATTTTTCACCCCGGGTGTGCACATGATTTAAAAATCACTGAATACACGGGGAGGGGGGGGGGAGAAAACCACAACAGTTTTCTTTCATTTTCTCTTATAATATTTATTTTCTGTAAAATCCATGGACTATGTGTGAAACGTTCTTTCATTTTAAACAAATTTTGTTATGTAAATAATTTCGCTTATTCTTCATGTGAAGGAGAAAATTGCTGTTTTCTGAGGGTCTCATGCTCGGCATTGAGTCATCGACAGACCGACAACGAACATACAGGTTAACATCTCTGACCGCTTGCCGGCAGATAAGTCACGTATTGCCATTTTCGTCGTCATTCCTGTAAACTTGTGTTTGTTCCTTGGGTAGAAAGCAAGAGAGACGTCAATTGGTCTTTCTGCGGGATATTTACCGTTGGAGGTTACAATCGTCCTCGAATAGCACTAAGGGGCGTTGTTAATATTTGAACAGTACCGCGGATTGTAGCCCATTATTTCACATCGTAAGGTGTTTTCTGTATTTCTACTGTATTTCTGGTCTACTTCTGTTTTTCCGCTATAATTTCTTGCCTCTGCCTTGCTTCCTTAGGCTTAAGTAATAACACCATAACTCATCTTCTTATCTGTTTATCTACGAAACCCTGAGCCTAAATTTCTCCTCTGTTGCCGCCTCTGATATCCGTAACTCATACCATCATAATTTATTTAGGAACATTTTATTTTCCAATACATCCTCTCAGTATTTACTTATTTGTCCTATACGGCTGTTCTCAGCTATAATCGTATTTGCTATTAATTTCAACTTCCTTTACTGTATCACTTTCTTCCTTAACCCTCCGTTGGTCGCGGGGTGAGCGCGGCGCTCAATTTCCTTTTTAAATATGTGCCGTGCGAAGCTATGTAACACTATACTTCTTAATCACCGAGTAGCTGACTTTTGGAATGTTCCGAGCAAGTCCAACAATGTTGCAGGGTGCGGCGCGACTTTCATTACCAGCCAGGCAATCGTTAATGACCACAGTGCACTATAAGTGAGCGAGTCGCTCACCCGCGACCATTGGCGTTACATTTTTTCCACTTCCACATTATTCCTATCATATTAGCCTACAAGTCATGAATCAAGATTTCATGATTTGTAATTGGTTATTAGAGGAGTCGGATGATGAAGCAGTTCTCTTAGCTGAAGGGAATAATGGAGATTCTGAGTACTCAGATACAGAGCAACCCGCCAACAGTGATCACGACAGCGCTTCTGATGTTTCTAAGGGCGAAGCCGTTCCTGGTCAGCCAGTCGAGCCTGTTCCTCAATATGTTGGTCGTAACAACATTACTCTGTGGAATATTCATCCCCATCGCCCCAACAAACGTAGGAAGGAAAGAAACATCGTGATTCATCCACCAGGTGTCACACGTGTTGCACAGAATGCGAAGACAGTACGTGAATCGTGGGCTCTCTACTTCCCAGACAGGGTGTTGGAGAAAATTGTGTTTCATACGAATGTTCGCTTACGGATTACGAGAGCTAATTATTCTCGGGAGAGGGATGCTGTGGATACCAACATTGATGAAATCAGGGCTCTTATAGGATTATTTTACTTATCCGGTGTGATGAAGTCCTCTCATCAAAATGTTGAAGATTTGTGGGCGACGGATGGGACAGCTCCAGAAATATTTCGTCTGGTGATGTCATACCGGAGATTTTACTTACTTTTGAGATGTCTCCGATTTGATGATGCACAGACGAGAAATGAAAGGAAATCCTTCGATAAATTGGCAGCGATACGAGATATATTTGAAGGCTTTGTACAGCGCTGTAAAGTTTGCTATTCCGCAGGAGAGTACGTCACCATGGTGTTTGCATAATAATGTGTATTCTGTTTCAATGAATATTGTATTTAACTTAACCTGTCAACAAAAAAGTAATTAAAGAATAAATAAGTATCAAAATTGAAACAATAACACGAAAAATAATAACAATAAAGACCTCAAAATCCATATTACATTAATGGTGAGCGCTCCGCTCACCCGCGACCAGTGGCGTAAAGAAATGAGGCGCGACCAACGGAGGGTTAATTACTCATTATGTATACGAGTGCTAATCCCGACACTTGGACAGTTTTTTCTTTAAGGAAAAATTCCAAGCTGTTCAAATGTGTAACTTTTGGCGCCGCAAAATTATTATTATTATTATTATTATTATTATTATTATTATTATTATTATTATTATTATTATTATTATTATTATTATTTATCGATACGGCCACCTGTGGGCCACATTTACACAATCTTCCTCCTGTCACGCAGACTGATACCCTTCTCTTTACACTCTCGCCAAAGAGTCTTGAGTCTTTGCCTTCTTGCTCGTTCTTCCACCGACATGTTCCGTGGCTTCGCATGATGCTCTTCAGACGCATCCCTCAATCCCGCAACCTCCTTCCTAAATGATGTCCTTTCTTTTATATCCTCCTCCTTGATACCTATTTCTGCCAAGTCATTGTGCACCTGTGTAAGCCATCCCGGTTGTTTTTTCCACCTTTCCTGCAGAAGAAGTATCCTGTTTGACCAATCTCTCAGGGTTCATTCTTTTGATATGTCCATAAAACGTCAGTCTCCTTTTTCTTATCACAGTCGTGATTCTTTCTACTGTCTTGTAGAGCTCCGAATTCGATCTTAACCGGAATGTGTTTGGGACACTCGTCGTCTTTCTAGGGCCAAGGATTTTTCGCAAGAATCCTCTTTCTCTTTTTTCAAGGAGTGGGTCAGCCATCCTCGTCAAGGTTTCTGCTCCGTAAAGGCACTCTGTTCTAACCACTGTGCAGTAATGTTTTAACTTGGCCTGAATTGAGAGAGACTTGGACTTATAGGTGTCATGACATAGTCTGAATGTCAACTCCATCCTTCTCACCCTCTCCTTTAATCCCTCCTTTTCATATCCATTGGGAGTGAATATTTCTCCCAGGTATTTTAATTTTTTGCACACGCTGGATATCCCCATACAATGTAACAAAATATTGAAATATGGATGCAGTTTTATTGACAGTGCAGACCTTCGCTTCGCAATAATTGGTGGCTAAGCAGTAAGTCGTACCACAAAACAGATAGCACAATCGCAGTTCAACCTGGATAGATCTATAACTTGGGTCCTATAATTTTTTTGTCGTATCTCTATCCCTTACATGTTATATAGAGCTGTATTTCTCGATTTCAGTTTTGTACTTTTTACACGTATATGTTATCGTTTGACACACATATAAACATATTTTCACCAGATCCGTACAGTTAAAAACCTGAATTTGAGAAAGTTAACCCCAAGTTAGTCAGAAACTTCAAAAAATAATGCGTGGTATGGTATTAATGTTCGCCGCAATATAGATAAAAATGACAGTATAAAATATCAATAAAAGATAAACTAAAATGACTACTTACTCTAGGTGTTTGTCAGCGTGAGTGTTACCTCCTACCCTCCGTCGCGGATGACCTGAAACCTCGGGCATCTATTCTTACTCGGTGTTAACCCTGGGTCATTCGACTACCGCAAAGTAATGAAGATCGCTAATTGGAACGATAAGAATAGCAGTGTTAACTGTCCGTTGAACGTGGCGACATCTCACGAAGAAGAAGATGAGTTGGAGGTACTGCAAGAGTGATGTTTATCACAAGAAGCCTGGTGTTTACCAGAAGCCCGCCGTTATATATATATATCGCACTAACTACCTTATTTCAACCTCCTCTCTATTACTATTAAATTACAATTACTTTAAATTTATACATTGTTTTCTAAGTACATCTAAAAACTTACTTTTATTCCCAGTTTTTCCATTCTTTCACTACCCATTCTATGACCTTCTATTCGTTACCTGGCTGTTTGATGACTTTTAACTGTTTCTCACTCAAGTACTTCAATCTCTCCATTCGAGTTTCCTTGCAGATTTTAAACAGCCTTGAAGGGCCTTGGCCTACCTAGTGACCACTGCTCAGCCCTAAGGCCTAAACATTACGAGGTGTCGTGCTGTCAGCACGACGAATTCTCTCGACCGTCATTCTTGGCTTTTTATCTCACAGTCATATAGCTCCTCAATTGTAATAACGTAGGCTGAGCGGAGCTCAAACCAGGTAAAAAACGTTGAACTGGCCGGGATTCGAAACGGGGTCCTCCTGGTAAAAGGAAGACGCGCTACACCTACACCTCGGGGCCGGCCTATTTAGTAGAAAGACCACGAAATAGGAAGCATAATAATCTGTTAGCTAACACAGGTCGGTCATTAGTCAATTATGCGCTTTCTTGAATGTCTCCATTGGAAGTTACACAGTCCTTTAGTGTCTGAATGTGGCTTGAAATGTCTTCTCCGAAACATACGCCAAGTTTGGCATCATATACGATCTGCTGTTTGATTGACATTTCTTCAATAAGTAGAATGCGTAATAATTCTGCCTTGTTGAGATTTTCAGCTTCTGCCGTGAACCTAGCTTTAATTAGAGGCGTAACTCCAGTTTCAACACAGGTATCTCCTTCGAAACAAGACAGAGATCTTTTACTTGGCAGTTTAATTATATGATCTCATGCGAGTTTATATCCTTGCGGCGAACATTAATGCCATACCACGCATTATTTTTTGAAGTTTCTTACTAACTTGGGGTTAACTTTCTCTAATTCAGTATCTCAACTAATAAAAATATATATTTGGAATTTTCTTTACAGTCTTCCAAAAGTAAGAATTCGACAGATTTGAGATACTCATTCCCTTCGAAATACTTTAGCTTTAACTGATACCTCATGCTTTCTTAACACGTCTCGCCAGAACTTACACTGGGGTACTGTTTTCCTTTTCAAATTTCTGTAATCTCGAAGTGAACGTTCCTTCCGTCTGTACAGCAACTGAATTGAAGTTAGGTTGGTCATTCTCTTCTAGGATTGCAGCATCATTGAGTGAACAAGAAATTGAACTACAATTTTTTTCCTGGGCAGGACTGCGCATTCGTTTTCCGTTTTTCACCGGCACATTTTGTTTAACTAATACCTATCGTGGTGTTACTACCGTAGTCACTTTATGGGATGGATAGTTTTGGAGAATACTTCGCACTCTACCTACCTGGTTTTAAGACTCGAATTTTACGGTTTGGCTATAAATCATGTTCCGAAAAATGTTCGCTACAAACTACAGATGAGTTAGACTTCGTGATTGGCTCAAATCTCGTTAAATCACTTTTAGCCATTTCCTTTTAAGTTTCGGATCGACAGAAAATTCGTTGTAACGGTTACCGGTACCGTTAGTTTGCGCCTTTTTATTTTTCAGCATGGAATACCATCTGAAAATAATGAGATGTCTTCAGTGTGTCATTGATAATGTACGGTAATTTCTATATTGTACCGTATCCTGTCTTAATTTCGGCCTAGCTCAAGGATAGAAGCGCGTGGTACGTCCGGATATGGGCAATAAAATTTCTAATTTCTAAAATATTCTAAAATATATGGACAGGTAACACGTACATTTAAATGTAGTGAATGAAAACGCAGGTAATCGGGTAAAATATACTTATTAAACTAAAGACATGAATTCAAATCATACTAAACATAAAAAAATCAAACGAAGAACCGACCCTTTTCTGTTCAAAGAAAAAGATATGCACATGTACATGAATTAACATTATTGACAAACATTTACAATTAAGAAAGCGAGTAACGAACCCAAGAAAATAGATAAACATGTTTACATGGAATATATTTGAAATATATTTTATTTCGTTATGTTGACTACCTCGTTAAGTCCCTAGTTCTTTGCCCGAAGGCTCGATGTATAAATCGTTCATGAGATGGAATAGTAATATTCGATACATTAGTAATTGTTCTAATTTACATATGTACATTCCGATCACTCGGACACAAATATATAAAACACTTGTTCAGGACTGTGAATAAATTACCCATTCAAAATAACACAGATTCTAATCATATCGGTCTTTACCCATGAGCAATGGATAAGGAGAGAACCTTACATTCCAAAATTAGCCATCGGGCTAAGTCAAACCCGTTAATCAACAAAGAACATCACAACACAGAAATAAAAACACTGGACACAATAATAAACAGCACAAGATTAATAAACCGGATGAGTTGGCCGTGCAGTTAGCGGTGTGCAGCTGAGAGCTTGCATCCGAAAGATATTGGGTTCGAACCACACTGCCCATTTTTTCACTAGGCAAATGTTGGGGCTGTACCTTAATTAAGGTCACGGCCACTTCCTTCCCACTCTTCCTATCCCATCGTCGCCATAAGACCTATCTGTGTCAGTGCGATGTAAAGCAACTAGCTAGATAAATATATATAAATCACACCTGCAATTAAAGCACACACACAATACACACTGAAGTTGATGGAGGAGTCGGACCTCGATCCCTACATATCCAGATTCGCAAGAATGCACGCCTCACATAGACATAACTTTTCAACATAACTTCACACGACAGGGAAAATCAGCTGGTTAGCAACAAGCATCTAAATAACTGGGTTCTGTAGACTGGCATTTTACGCAAGTAACGGTATTCTTTGTGAACACTTTCACTCTCTCTGTTCTCCGCCCTCAGCCTACAGCTGTCTCGAAGGATCCTTACTACCTGGAAGAGCAATTATCACGTCAGGGTCTGACTGACATTCTTAGTGCTGCATAATGGCACGAAATTCTCTCTGAAAAATATAGTCCACAACCTTACAAATATTCTCGCATAAAACAGGCTGGCTTACCAATTCACGTAATCATACTTCCAAATATAACACTACGGCATTTATCGCCTACCTCTCTTTTGTCATCTAAGCCCCGTGAATATCTATCAGTAATTCTCTAGCCTTATATATGAAAGATCCTCGGATCGACGACAGCTACATACGTGAATTTGCCTGCCACCGTACTCAAAGACTCTATTCTGTTCTTGACGTTGACAGATCTGTTGCGTTTCATCGCAGCTAAAATTCATGCGCCATGCACGGAAGCATCCTAACATATGATATCTGTAGTCTAATACGTTCAACATTGTGAAGCTGATGGCCATTAGATATTATGAAGAATCTGGCCAACAACTCTGTCTAAAAATCAACTCACACAGGAATAAAATTGTAATAACTAATACTCACACCTATATATAATATATTCTGGCCCTTGTTCCCATTTAATTTATATACAACAATTAGTTCTGGGCCTTAACATGCATACAGCCCTGAACGTATTTAATTTTACTTAAAATAAGTAAAGCAAATACCACTCTGGCTTAATTTAAAGATTAATTTTATTTAAGTTTAATATAAGTAGTGCATCACAATATTACTTCACATGCTTATAGAAGAAAAGGACTTAACTTATCAGCAACTTCTCCACCTATCAGTGTCGGTTCGACGTAAAGCAACTAGCAAAAATAACTTCTCCACCAGCGAGGACTCACATGACCGCTATGTTATGCGTACGTTGCCCATGATGACGGTACAGACCACAGGGATGAAGGTGCTCTGTTCGACTTCAGAATTCTTCATTGTTGTCGTCTGCTTGTTGTCAGTCGTATCTGAAACTGTTGAGTTACGTCAGAAACATCTAATTCACCGCTTAGCGTGTTCGTACACAGTATTACAACCTTAGTATTTGGCTACTATTAACTATAGCCTCCACTCCGAAATGAGTTCCATCTGTGCGGCACTAAATTAAGGGAAACTAGCCCGGTTGCAATCAGTCCTTGGCAACGGTTATATTTTAAACGAATCGCACACGTTATTAACACAACTCGAGTAAATGTTAAAAAATACTTAAACCACTTTACCTCGTCACTAGCACTTGTGAGATATCTCACGGCGAATGTACATTAGTTCAACAAACCCATGTACAACTAAATATGTCTAGTTGGCCCACGAATTTCGCCACGCCGTACTTGGCGTTTCAAAACGGCTGGTTAATAAGACAATGAGACAGTGAATGCGCGACTGACTGAGACTCAATGGGCAAATTTCCAGTGAGTAATAAGAGAGAATCAACTGAGCATGGACTGAGAACCAACTAAGGCGCTTCTTTTCTTCCCGCAGAATTATAGTCTCTAGAGGGCGCTAGCTTCGAAGAAAAGCCCCGTTTAACGAACTTTTTTTCTCTGTAAGAGCAAGCCATATGTCAATGTCCGCTCCTGTAAATACGCACTTCCATCAATTCAGCACAAGAAAATAATTTTATCGTCACCTGTCACTCGATACATCTGATCTTAATATGTGTGTTGTCGGATCAGTGGAATTTAGCATAGTGGTGGATTAATTGATTGAAATTCAGATTATTTCAACCCTAGGAAACAGAAGTTTGTCAACCTGTGACTTTTGTTCTGTGCATCCCCACGTTTAAATCTCACACCCGCCAGGTTGATGCGCTGGGATAAACTAACTTCGTAGGGGTCTACATGATTGAAATCACGGATTGAGGCTTAATTCCAACTCGGGGAATTCATTCCTTCCGGAGCAATACGGGGTTCTCACGACCTATGGCATGGCCATCCGGGGTTCCTCCTTTCACCCCCCCCCAAATATAAGGCGTGCTAAATATAATTATATAACAGTGTTATCATAAATAAATTGAAGCATTAAATGATATGTTTCACTATGAGTACAGATAACTGTCTAAAAGATTCAATACGAATGATCTATTATATTTCTATTGAAAACTACAGTATAATCGTTATTAACTTACCATCAAAAGTACAGGAAAGCAAAGAAACTTTTAAGTATTGACAGTTATACTTCACGAACACACGCACATGACATTGAACATCGTAATGCTTTGGTGCGCGCATCATGGATGGTACGGCTATCAGAGCTCCTAGCGAACAGAAGCAGAACAACTTTCATTCACTAGTTCCCAGCGAACTACCGGGGCTTAAAGGACCTCGCAGCGGGCTATGGTTTACCTCTTCACTCACTAATCCTAATCACATTGACAACGTGTAGTCATTCTGCTGTGCAATTGTGAGAGCCAGAGTATCTGATTGTCGAAATCTGAGCAGCAATCGAATACTGGATAAGTCAAACCTTCGCCCGTTATCTATTCGCAGTAAAATAGCCGATCTTAGATTCCCATATAACGCTGTTAACGGTTATATTAAGTTCTCCTGCATCTGCATCCTCCTTTTCCCTACATATCCCAACTCGCAAAACCAGGAGAAATCCACCCCTTCATATTCCGTATTTCCGCCTCTCTCTCTTGTTCAATGAACGATGTTTATTCGCATTCTTCTTTAACTAATTAGCTTCTGACAGGAACTTATGCGTTATTTCTTCGTATGCCCCCTAATCGATTCTTCTCTAACTTAATCTAGCTCATTGCCTTCATGTTCCTTTTTTCTCTTCTCATTGCAGTCCCCTCTATTGTACATAAAGTAATATTTATTTTTTACTGTACGACACCGTTACATAGGTGTTATATCTTTATTTATAATAAATAATACCATAATAATAACATTGTTTTACGTTCCACTAACTACCTTTTTACGGCTTTTGGAGATGCCGAGGTACCGGAGTTTTGACCCGCAGGAGTTATTTTACGTGGCAGTAAATCTACCAACACGAGACTGACATATTTGAACACCTGCAAACACCACCGGACTGAGCAAAGATCGAACCTGCCAAGTTGAGTTCAGAAGGCCGGCTCCTCAACCCTCTCAGCCACTCTCTACACTCTACCACCTCCTGGTCAGTGTCCTGGAGCGTCAGACTTCGGGTCGGAAGATACAAATGTTGAGGGGGACCAGTAACCCGTACAGGTGGCCACACCTGCTATGCAGAACAGGGGTCTAGTGGTGGGATGGGAAGATCGAAAGGGATAGACAAGGAAGAGGGAAGGAAGCGGTCGTAGCCTTAAGTTAGGTACCGTCCGGGTATTTTCTTGGAGGAGAAGTGGGAAACCATGGAAAACTACTTCGAGGATGGCTGAGATAGGAATCGAAACGCCCTCTGCTCACCTGACGTCCTAAGGTTCAGTGGAGCCAGATCCAGCCCTCGTACCACTTCTCAAAGTTCGTGGCAGAGACGGAAATCGAACCCGGGCCTTCGGCGGTGGCCGCTAATTACACTAAACGCTACATCACAGAGGCGGACCTCATATCACACAACCAGCATTATAGGCACATTCACCTTTTTTTAACGACCGGCCGGCTTTTGGTAACAGGAATGAAAATGTTAACTCAGAGGTGCAATAGTATGCTGATATTTCCATGCCCATTCTAAGTGGATTGAGTGTAGCAATACTGTATTAAAGTGTCATTGAGAAGCTCTCAGTGTTGTTCAAAACAATTGCTGCTAGTACTCCAATGTGTATCAGTAGTGTATGTGTATGCAAAATCAAATCTTGGGAGTGAGGAATAAAAGTGAACGTTGCCTTCGACAGAGAAGGAGAAAGAAGTTGCTTTCTATTTATACCATATGTTCAATTAATCAATATTGATCTGCATTTAGGGCAGTCGCCCAGGTGGCACATTCCCTATCTGTTGCTTTCCTAGCCTTTTCCTAAATTATTTCAAAGAAATTGGAAATTTATTGAACGTCTCCCTTGGTAAGTTATTCCAATCCCTAACTCCCCTTCCTATAAATGAATATTTTCCCCAGTTTGTCCTCTTGAATTCCAACTTTATCTTCATATTGTGATCTTTCCTACTTTTATTAACGCCACTCAAACTTATTCGTCTACTAATGTCATTCCACGCCATCTCTCCGCTGACAGCTCGGAACATACCACTTAGTCGAGCAGCTTTTCTTCTTTCTCTCAATTCTTCCCAACCCAAACATTGCAACATTTTTGTAACGCTACTCTTTGGTCGGAAATCACCCAGGACAAATCGAGCTGCTTTTCTTTGGATTTTTTCCATTTCTTGAATCAGGTAATCCTGGTGAGGGTCCCATACACTGGAACCATACTCTAGTTGGGGTCTTACCAGAGACTTATATGCCCTCTCCTTTACATCCTTAGGTTAACAACCGTATGATCACACGAGCGTATAAAGGAAAAGTTTCAAAAACCGATTCATCGGAACTCAGCAGGTGACGCGAATCTGGATCACTTGATCTGCTGCTCTTTAGCGCTTGTAATAATGACCTCGTAGAACCTTCGGCAGTTGATCCTTGGTTGGTAGCAGTTGTGCTTCGCTTCAAAACTGATTACTTTCGTGTTGCAGTCTCATCAGCTAACTATAGAATCAGATTCTTAGAGCATGAATTTCCAGGAAAGGTTAAAAGCCTTAATTAAGGTACAGTCCCAGCAACTGCCTGGTGTGAAAATGGAAGAACACAAAAACCATCTTCAAGGCTGCCGAGAATCGGGATCAAAACCACTATATCCCGAATTGAAGCAGGTAGCTACGTAACTGAAACCGCGTAGCCACTTTGCTCAGTTGCTTGCTTTCACTATCGGGAACCTCGGTACTTGGAGAGGTAAAGTGGTTAGCTCTACGCTCGGTCACATTTGCACCCATGAATTAACCGGGTACTCATCTTTTGTATAGGCTGAGTAAACGTCAGGGCCACGTGTACCTGCGTAAGTGGAAATCTCGCTTCCTAACTTTTTCGAATTCTGGGCGAGAAACTAAACCCGCGGTCTTCCGAGTGAACCGAGCACGCTTTTATCGCCTCGCCCAGGCAGCTCGTATGACTGTAAATATATTCAGACTTGTGGTTTCATTGTTAATTAACAAGCTATTCGTAAATCGGTAGTGTTAATGATCCGCTAGTTGATGGGTGCAATACTTTCGCATCACCGGGCGAGCTGGTCGTGCGGTTAGGAGCACGCGGCTGTGAGCTCGCAACCGGGAGATAGTGAGTTCGAAACCCACTGTCGGCAGCCCTGAATATGGTTTTTCGTGGCTTCCCATTTTCACACCAGGTAAATGCTGGGGCTGTACCTTAATTAAGACTACGGCCGCTTCCTTCCCATTCCTAGGCCTTCCCTGTCCCCTCGTCGCCATAAAACCCATCTGTATCCGTGCGACGTATAGCAACTAACAAAAAAAAAAAAGAAACTTTTGCATCTGCCTGTTGACTCTGACCGGAACGAAATGTAGCTTTTAACGAAGTCTCAGTCTCATTTACGGTTGTGACAATATGGGTGATGCAATGGTGTGGGTAGTGCATAATAATGGCATTCGGGGCACGACTAGAGCGTCTGGATGTAATGGAGGGTGCTTTAGAGATTCCATGTTAAGAAAACAGCATTGCTCTTAAGGACGTACAAGGAGTGAACACACCCCCTCTATGAAACCCGTAATTCTTCGTGATTAAGGAATATTATAATGAATTTTATATTGTATTAAGTAAGAAATAAAAAGGATGATGTATTTTTTGCTTGTTTTAAAATAACTACTCATCATTCTTTATTTCATAAACACATTCGCAGGCACGAAGCTCGGTTGCTTTGTTGCTTTCCCTCATTTTCCTTCTGAATTACTCTGGTACATGTAACGCGTAATAAAGTTACGCTGTGAATCGCTGGCAGATTATCACTGTTGGAGAAAAGTCATCTGTTTGTGCGAGTGTTCTAATATTCTTGCACTGGACAGCAGTTGTTACTGAATATTTTGATGCTTTTTGTGCAGTAATACATCACGGCATTCGCTATGAATTTTTATCTATCCCTCGTTTTGTTATTTCGCTGTTGTTTCTTAAGTACATTTTATTTTTGCCACCGTTTTCCCGTATTACTGTGAAAACCAAAAGTATCCTAAACCTCTCGTGCCCTTGAGTTAATAAAAATAATATGCAGCTTAGTGTCTTCCTCCTTTTCTTGAACTTAAATTTAAACTTTCACAAATGTATGTGCCACGGTTTTCTCGTATTGCTGTGAAGAAACAAAATGATCCCCCTCTAAACGCCTCGACCCCTTGAGTTCGTAAAAATAGTTTGTAGCTCCTCATTTTATTTTGAACTTAAGTACTGAGTTTCAAAAATTTTTGTGCGGCTGTTTTCCCAAATTGCTATCCAGACCAAAATGAACTCTCTATTAAACCCACGGCCCCTTGAGTTACTGAAAACAATTTTCAGCTTAGTTTTCCCCCCTAATCCTGAAATTAAATACTGAGTTTCACCAATATATGTAGAGTACGTGCCACCATTTTACCGTGATGCTATTGAGCAGAGCTGATCAATATGGCAACCTTGTTGTTATAAGAGCAATACTGTTTTATTAACATGGAATGACATATAGGGTGCGATTAATGCTGCTGGCACAAACATGCGCGAAGTCATGAGCTTGGAGGGGAAGGGGGAAGGAATGTAGTGGAGGGGGCAAGTGCTACTGTGCTACTGGGAGCGAGAATGAAGCCTTGTCAGACTGACACTAGAAGGAGAAGAGCGGACAAGGGCATTCAATTACCACTAGCCGATATGAACCCTTCCGTAGCAACCAGCGAAGTGATCGTCCCTCCCCTCTCATTCCCGCTGCAGCAAATGGACTCGTCCGCATACTCTACCCAGATCTAAGTTTTATTTGACGTACGACGCCATGTTGGAAAAAGAAGCAATCCTATTCGCTCAGACGACCCCGTGATTCCAAATATGTATATAGCTTAGAGCACGTGGCTTTGTGTTTGTATGCGTCAGACGCCGCAACTTTCGTTCTTCGGTGTACTTTTGATCAAATATTTCGTTACCACTTAGTTTACAATATATATAAATTTCTTCCTGATGTGTAATAAATTGTGTGTCCGGATCATTGGCTGAATGGTCAGCGTTGAGGTCTTCGGATCAGAGGGTCCAGGTTTCGATTCCCGGCCGGGTCGGGGATTTTAATCACCTGTGATTAATTCTTCTGGCCCGGGGACTGGATGTCTGTGTTTGCCCCAACACCTTCCTCTTCATATTCACACAACGCACTACATTACCAACCACCACAGAAACACACAATAGTGATTATTGCATCCCTCCATATAGAGTTGGCGTCCGGAAGGGCAACCGGCCGTAAAACAGGGCCAAATCCTCAACTGAGACACAGTTCGCACCCGCGACCTCACAGGTGTGGGAATAGCGGTAGAAACAGAAGAAGAAGCAGAAGAAGAAGAAAATATAGTAAATTTTGCAGTAGTTAGTGTATTGTTACGTTTACCTTTATATATTTTGAAGAGATGTTTGAGTAATTTTAGGTCAGTTAATTGTAGTAATGTTATATTTTAGCATCTCCCATTAGGAAAATGTTATATATTTTAAAGTCTGTCTGAGTATCTCCATTATTGATTCGTTTTCTGTAGGTTAGCACCGTAGTATCCTGCACCACCATGTGTTTATCCCTTTCTGTACAGAGAACAACAATCTACACGAAATCATTCACCGTTACCGCAGCCCGACAACGGAATCTCTTACCAGTGGACGACAGAAGCATGTTCAGCTGCTCAGCTTTTGAACATGTCTGTGTCGAAATACTAGGTAAACATGCATGAAACATCAAGTTTTGACCTGAAAGCACCTCCTCCTACTTCTCGTTCATCATTGGTTTCTTATTCTTCCCCCTTCTTCTTAATCCTTCTCTTCTCCTTTCAATTGAAGGCGATATCTCGGTTTCTTCTTGAAATACATACTCGTATTTTCGAAACATTCATTTAAATACTGTATCTAGTAGGCCTACTCATTATTTATACATTTTAATGTACACAACGTGCGATGTGTATTATGCTATTTTTTATGTATGAAATTGTTCCCAAAGGCGGAGGAACCAGTTTGGTCAACGGCATTAGGATGCAGAAGGCAACGGGAAACCACTGCATTAAACATCCTGAGAGATATTCCAATAAATCCACATGGCATGGCTGCAACGTCAAGATCGGAGCTGGCCGTGTGGATAGTCTACCTCCGTTTGGAGACGACGGCTTAAGAATAAGAATAATAAGAAGCATAGGCTGTCGTTAACACCACATCACAAACGGCTGCGTTTGGAGTGATACTGTGACCGGGAAGCATGAACTGCTGGCGTCGCATTGTGTTCTGCGCTATTACTGTTAATATTGTTAATGTTGTTTTCATATTATTGTCATCAGTAGTTATTATTAACAGTGTTCTTGGTTAATAAATACAAATAATACAAATACAAATTATTATTATTAGTATTCGTATTTACGATATTTTGAATTAACGGATTAGTATGCGTGTGTTGCGGGAACTCGAGCGTGAGTTTGAACTATGTCCGCCGACAAGCCTCGATCTCCGCCTGCTTCGTCTCCCGTAACACTAAAACTTACAATTTAAGGGAGGTAATAAGTATTACGTGGCAAGCTATAAGTGAACATGTGACAGCTGAGAGGTGTGCACGTGCAGTGAATCGTGTGAAGGGAGTTATTCAGGAAGCCTAGCAGAGCAAAAAAATTCTGGATGGCGTCATGGAAAGGTTCATCTTCTCTGTGGACAGTGAAGTCTCATCACATGGCTCTAAGTTACACGGGTATAGAATAATGAGGTACGTTACTTCATACATATTTTTCCCAGTCTAGCGTGGACCATGCGGTGTACCTTCGGTGATGCCAAGGTACTGATGATTTCACTGACGTATATTCGATACAGAGGACTCTGAGTTCACTGAGTTTGTATTGGGTCAAATAATTTCGTGTTGATAGTTCTTTATAACATTCATCTTCGAAAAATCGGTCGAAAAAATAGTCACAAGAGTGGTCAGAAATAGGTAAAACACCGTTCGGAAGTTCGGAACGCTGTAAATAATAGTTTTATAAAGTCAGCTGCAGAGATTAATGAGTCTTTTTTCAAAGCGTTTATGAAAACTACCACCTGGACTGGGAATTAACTGGAGAAATATTCATCAAATTAATTTTGCAGAACCGCTGCTGTTGCATTGTGAATCTCTTTGTCGGAAGCAGAATTGAGAAATGTTGGGAAAATAATTTTCAATAAATGATTAATATTTTGGACACCACCAACCAATCTTTAATTGGGCTACAGTTATGTCCAAACAGCTAATAAAATAGTGGTTCTGAAGCACGTTTTCTGATCCACCTTTCGCGCATCAAAATGCTGTTTTGAATTTTCTTTTTTTTTTCAATTTGTGGTGAATTCCTATTCTCTTTGCCAAAAATATAGCTGATGAAGTCATTACTCTTCAAAATGATTTCAGTAGCAAGATAATTAACAGCTACATTCTGAATAAGAGAACACGCTCTATCAAACTTTACACATTTTGATCGTAAAATTTAGCACATTCTAGTATATTTTTTTCAACTCTATCTGAATACTGAATTCAAATTTCTCCTGTTGTTCTTTGAAACCAAAAGCTTGTTCCCTTTCTTCATTTTTCTTAGATATCAGTTTTATAGAGCTTTAATTTAACGGAGGGCTTTAATAGACTGTTATCTTCAAGTCAACGCGTTGGGAAATAATGTTTAAGGTTGAGAAGATACCAAAAACTTCCTTTTAATACTCAGACAGAAGAAATTATACAATACTTCCACTGTGTCATGAAAAGGACCTAACTTCTTGAATACCACATACAGCATCGTTCCTAGATTTAAATTATGCACTGCACAATACATATATTTTCCAGTACTATACTTTGTTGAATTCTCGTTTTGACACATTTACATACGCCTGGACATATTGGAACATCCATCATACTGCTGACACGTAGTTTAGTTAATAAGAATTCCTTCACTATTTCCAATTCAGTCTGATCTCGTATTTCGCAAACGTCTAAGAACCTTCAATTGAGTTTCACATCGCAAGGCTTCCCGGTTATATCACGTCAAACAATGACATATCTAAACATCTGAGTTCTTTGATCTCGTTTTGTTATATCCCGTGTCGTATATGTATTATAACAAAGAAAAGGGAAGCTTTAATATCATTAACACATTTATTTTCAACTGCAGTGGATAGAAAACGTATTGACTCATTTTGAATTGAAGGACTTAGATACTTTTGAGTGTTTTTGTTGTATTTATGGGGTTACACAACACAGCATCTTACTTTGGGAGCTTTTCGATGATTGTTAAAATGTTTCCACTGTTTGATTTTCCAGTTTCTTTCATATGTCCCCAAAAGCTAATTTACTGGATGATAGTGTTAAAGTCATGTCCACAATACGCTCAAGGTCCTTTTACAATATATTCTCACTTTTCTTTAGTTGTGAATTCACACTTGTGTCAACTGTCTTTTCTTCTTCGCTATGATTTAAAAACAACATGCATTCAAATATGCGTAGCTAAAGAAAACAGTTTTATGTCGCACTACACTTTCGGGTAACCATCTCCAATACCGGACCCCTTCCATACAAGCTAAAGATGATTTCTGTCCTCCTATGAGCCAACGTGGCTTGCAATAAACGGAGTCACTTTCAGATGAATATCACAAACATTCTCTCCAAATTCTTTGTCCTGTCAATGTGAATTATTCGAAATCTATTTTGTGAAAAAGGATCTGTTATCCGGTTTATCAACTTTAGGGAAAGGACCCACAGGCTGATACAGGTTTAGTCTAAAAATAAATTTATAGTTTCATTGTCTACATCTAAGTCACAATTTGCACGATCATTTGAATACTCCCCGCTTTTGTCAGGCCTAATTAAAATTTATGGCGATTTTGTAACAACGTTCTTTTTTACTTTCTCATACTTTTGTCCCTACTACTATCTATTTCTAGATCACTTTTCACTTTTGGAAGCGCACTCATAAGTGAAACTCCAAGAGAGAGTAGGCCCTATCATTTGCAAATGATTCACTAACACTTCAAATACCTATTTTCCCTAATTTGTTTGTTGCTTTTTCTAACTTTCACTTCTCTTTCTTTTTTGTGCACCACTTAGATGTTGGTGCAGAAAAATTGGTTTCATTTTTCAGTTACCTGCAAAACTATACTCTGTACCCGATACCGATGTCTCGGTTATAGTAATTTATCCTATTAAAACACAGAAAATATACGAATATTATTAAATAAAAACTCTGCAAGTAAAGTTTGTGCAAGGACGAGCTTGTTCAAAACTGAGTTGACTGACTATCTCTAGAACAATGTCTTATTGGCATTATATATTTCTGTTGAATAAATGTGTGACAGAAGTTAAATGTTCAGCAAATATTTCTTTTGCATAATACTGTGCCATTTGCTGTCTTTATTGCC
The DNA here is from genome assembly GCF_040414725.1 of Anabrus simplex. Taxonomy (NCBI): domain Eukaryota; kingdom Metazoa; phylum Arthropoda; class Insecta; order Orthoptera; family Tettigoniidae; genus Anabrus; species Anabrus simplex. Next base: position 124,359,706 of record NC_090267.1, on the reverse strand, counting down.
GACTAGTCTCAGTGTTCGGTAAAGCGGTGGTCCGGTTCGAGGAATTTTGGGCGACTCAAAAACTAATCTAAACATATACCAATGAGTATATTGACAGGAAAATGGACATATATTTTGAAATGAGAAACGTTTATGGGGTAAAATGGATTTATTAATCCGGAGAAAAACATATAACTGGTCCATGCTAAATGGAATAGTATAAACCTAACTGAAAGCCGACCTCAAATCAGTCGTAAAAAAGTACATTGCGTTAAGTGCTTACATGAAATATTATAATAAAACCAAGCAAACAAAATCTGGTTCAGGCCCGTTAAATTACATTGAAACCTCGTGATTAAACAGGGGAATTAGTCATCAATATCGTTACGATGGTTAATTAAAATCTGAACAATTACAAGCTAATTGATTACCAGCTGACGATTCAACAGCGATCTACATAAACGATCATCGACTTAAACAACTGACGACAAAAATTGCCGATTAACACAAATTTGAAGACTGAAATAATTGAGGACTAAAATAATTGACCTATCATATTTGAATGATCAACTATTCCGGACGAGTTACGTAAATCCAATATTATTGCCTGTAGGCACTGTCGAAAAACAACGTCTCTATAATGAATCGGTAGAACTAATTCATTCGTAAAATAGCTAATACAAATATTTACAGTTCGTCTAATTGTGGATACAAATATATAAAAACATTATGGCACTGGGTGGTTCCCTAATGAACACTTATATACTAACACAGGCTCGACTTTGAGCTCGCGGACTCACACAAACAGAGTCCAGGCAGAACTGGATAACAACGAAATCAGCTGGCGAGCTGACATCCCCCGAATTACTCAACAAGACGTACAGTAGATTATACAAAAACACACAAAATTGATCACACCTTTGGAAAGAAACACACAAACAAAAATATATATACTGTATATACAATAATGATGATGGGGAGTCGAAGTAGTTGTCTGTAGGCTGCGTCAGATTTTGTGTCTTTACAGACACAATGTAGTCGGTATTCTCGGCTCTTTAACTATCATCTGTGAAGGAATACAAATACTGGGCTGGCGAGGGAAGACACCCTCAAGGCAACTTTTACTTTCACACAGAAAGGGAGACATATTCTCTGCCAGTGGTTCACTTGACTAATGGAATTGCAAGTAGTGAGTTCTTCGCCTGATACACAAATGTTCTCCAGGCAAAGCAAATGAATAACACATTCTCTACTCAGCCGGTGCATCTTTTACATCTCTCTGCTGGCTAATTAGCACTCACATACTGTATATAGAGCTCCCTCAGTTATCATTGACATATTTGCCTTAACACAAATATTAGGCCTCGTTTCAACCCTCTGGCATATCAAGCCTCTCATTTCAAATATCCTGGTTTCATTCCCAAGTTGCATCCCTGACTTGCCTTCTTGCAAAATAAAATGAAACTAAACTTTCTCAACGAAAGACAGGCTCCCACAGCAACTCCCGTGACAGCTGAAATAATATTAATATAGTATGCATAGAAATACCTGACTAACATTATGATGCTAATTACGTGAATTACCCAACGCTGATGGCTGGTGGCCTTTGTTCATATCAATGACTCTCTTTCCCAAATAACTACAGAAAACGTGGAATAACATAAAATACTCACAAGCAAAAATAAAAACAAATAGTCTAAATAATCCTCAAGTGTGACCCTTTCTTCCTTCTAACTAAAATAAATATGTATAAGTGGCCTGGGCATAAAGCATGCATACCCCCTCTGCAAAAAATTTTAACGTTGCATGAAAACATAAAACTACAGCCATAAAGCTGACAATTAACATTAAAAAATAGTAAGTAATTTCCCTAACATGAATGCACTTTCCCTGCACTATATTCATGCCATTTAATATTGCATTTAGGTACTCATCTTTCTCAGTCAGTTTCCGTTCATCCCGGTTTCCACAGCCACATGTCTAGGCTGATTAGCTGCTCATGATGCCACTGATGCACGTTGGTTGGCAGGTCCTGGCGTTGATACCACGTTCATCCATAATTGTCACCTGGGTTGCTGCAGAAAACAAGTAAATTAACATCAATTTCTTCGCCGCTTAATGTGTACGATTTACACACTGCCGATCCTGAAGTTAGACTGTAATTGGCTCAACCTACACACAGATTTTAGTTCAGGAATATCTGTCATTCGATTAAGGGTTCAGACCCAATCCACCCGAGTCTATGTGGTGCCTAAATACGTAGGAGACGCACACGATACACATGTAACCCATACGTGAACCGTTGTGAGTTACCGGTCACAATTCGGGTGTTCATCAATCTCACGCCGGGCGCTCGAGCTCTAATTAATTCGAGTTTATAAGTCTATTATTCGCGTGACCAGATCGTGGTCTATCAACACGGCGAATAATAATTTTGGACATATATCTTTCCTGTAATTGTCTTGCTCGAGATGAGTATAAACTGAAATATATACGCGCACATGCGTATAACGGTCTTTTGTTAACACAAAGAAAGTTTCCCTTTCGCGCATTACGTGTTATCAGCACCACCAAGTACAGAAGAGTGAGAAAGCTTTCCCCACCAGGGTTCCTTAAATGAACTGCCTGTCTCCTTGTATCTCGAGGTGCATCCCCGGCTAACAGCGGCTGTTTGACGGTTGACTGGCTTTCTGCTTCTCAACGACTTTGCATTCAAATGAAATTTATTAAATAGAGACTCAAGAAGTCATTATTGTGATCCCGAAGTGAATTATAATTATAACTGCAGGTGATATTTAGTTTGGAACTGTGGAATTCTAGCTTAGTGAGGAAATGATCGCCGAAAATCTCGAGATGCATTACTGCGAATTCGAAGTTGGTCATCCTGGCATCTTGTTGCGGAGTTCCCTTCGTTTGAATCTAACCACTCCCACAAAAATTAGTTGCATTTGAAAGTTTGATCCCGCGTAGCGTGCCTAGTAACTATGGCAACGACTCGCTTTGAATTCAAACTGGAGAGATACCCTCTGGAAAATTCCAATCCTTACCGCTCACAGCTTGCCTATAACGGAAATTCTTGCTTCTTGCATGCGATTAATTGATGCGTTGATATGATTGCCATATTGAAGATATTGAGGCATTCAGGGAATGGTTCAATACGATCTCAGGATATTACAATTCAAGAAAGTATCATTGTCTAATTGAACTTTATTTTAGTATTTTCATTACTGTCGTTGTTTTCATATAATTTGGTGCAGTTTCTTTGAAGAGCGTGCCTCGGTATTACGAAAGACAGCAAATCTGTTTACACTGTTTACAGCTGTGCTTTGTTACACTCAACACAATTATAATTACTGCTGCTAGATACAACCACATATCAGTACTGCAAAACCTGACATTCTCCGTGTACAGCGGCATTATGCTAGATATATTTTAATTTCATTTTTTGCGTTGAATCTGTGGGACTGCATTGCAGGTCCTAACATTACGCCTCTGGAGAGATACAATGCTTCATATACAACTAGCAAATGTTCGCTACGGTGTTCTATATTGTATAAGGATATCGAAGTAAATTACTGTACATGCACCGAATAAGACTTTTTAAATTCCACGTCTCTTAGCGTTATCCTAAAAACAGCATAAGGAGGTCCACATACGTTGTCTCCAAAGTAAAGTGTGACTTGCGGAGTTGTGACGATAACGGCAGGTCCACATGCCTATTGCCATTCGCAACTGAGTTGGGAATTTTCGCTACTATGTCTGGCCCCATCGCCTGCTGCGCATTTACAATCGATCTGAGGAGTTTTCAATGCAATGGAAGGCCCCATTTTCTACTTCCCGACAGAAAATAATTGAGGAATGTTTATTATAATGGCAGGCACCTTCCCTAATGCCAGTCAAAATTGAGTTGTGATATTATTAATATAATGACAGGCCCCTTTTCCTAATGCCAGTCAGCTTACTGCCAGTCACATTGATTGGGTGAGTTTCAATTATAATAGCAGGCCACTACGCCTAACGTCAGTCACTTTGTTGATGGGTAAATTTGTATATAATGGCGGACACTCTTGCCTGCTGCCAAACACAATCGGGTAAAGGAGTTTTGAAAAAATGGCATGCTCCATAGCCTTCTGGTAGTCAAATCGAGGAGGAAATTATTCATTACAATTGTACACAGGAGTTGGAGAAGGACCCCTTTCATACTGCCAGTCAAAGTGGATGTGGGGAGTCCTGATTACATTAGCAGATGCCCTCCTGCTGAGAGTCATTATCGATTTGTAAAGTATTAATTACAAAGACACGCACACCCTTTCTAGATCGCTACATTTCGAATTAAATGAAAAAATATAGATCGACATACGAAAGTATGTGCATTTTTACTTTCATTTAAAGATCAACTGCTCTAAATGGTACATCATATCGACAAACGGATTGAACGATAATATGCCACATATAATGGTCTAAATGTCTGACTCTATGATATGAGCTTGTACCTCAACCATCTATTTATGGGTAAGATTAGGTTAGAAACGTTGAATAGAGTGACATTTGGGTAAGGTTTTTCCGCAGTGCTTTACTTTTCGAATACATATGTGACAGCTACAAACATAGAATTTGGCTCACATATAGCTACTGGGCGGGAGGCAGTGTTCGCGTAGAATTTGACGATCCTGTATTTCAGAAAAGTGGATCAAACTACCAATTACACGTGCGAAAAGTGCAAAATTTATGTACAATCCAGGAATAGAGCCTAATTTAACGTATAAGGGAAAGAGACAAAATGTCATAGGACCAAAGTTGTAGATCACTCCAAATTGAAACAAGATTGTGCCATCCGTTTTGTGATACGACTTACCGTTTAACCACCAAATACCTCGAAAGGAGAGTCTGAACCGTCATTAAAATTGCCTCCATATTTCGATATTTTTCGGGTGTACAAATGAAAAATTTAAACATCTCGTAATGTTTGCGTCGGTTACAAGCTAAAAGCTATAATTTTGCCAAATTTCAATTTTCTAACTCGTGTGACACATTGTGCCGAAACCTTCACTTTTAAACCCATGAATCCTATAGATTATCGTTTTAGATAAATATATTCGACTGCCTTCATATGCTGATCCCCAAATTTGGGACTCCCTGTGAGGTTCAATCAAAGTATTTTGAAAATATTCGGTTTTTTAAAGGATTCTGAAGTCATCAGCTTCTCTGGTACAGAGTTTTAAGTTTCGAAGGTGCCTGGAAGTGCCTGGCTAATTCACGTCTATTTTAATTTTTATACATTCCATTTATTAACATAGAATATATTTCACCCCTTTCCCTAGGGTTTCTAGGGGCGTCTTGCCCCCACAGCATATTTTCCAGATAGTAATATTTGTACGCCTCCCACCCCAAAGCGGGCCGAACTTGTACTTTAAAAATAACCGGAGTGTCACCATTCATCTCAGGTACCCCGAAAAGTATGGATTCGACACCATTCTCGATTTTTATATATCACTATCCCCTCGCTATAGGAATAAAATACAATCATCCGAAATGAGATTCCTAAGATCAGTGAAAGGATACTCCCTAAAAGATAAAATACGAAATGAAGAGATAGGCAACAATTAAATATATTCTCAGTGAATGAAAGAATATTCCAAAACAGGATAAATTGGAAATACCACGTTCTGCGGAAGGATAACTACAGAATCCCAAAACTTGCCCTGGAATACCATCCTACGGGAAGAAGAGATACTGGTCATCCTATGAAGAAATCTGAGGTCGGAACAGGTTATTAGCCTAATCTATGAAGAGGAAGTAAGTAAGTACTGTACACTTAAGACAATGGAAATTGCAACACCACGTGTTGGCCGATAGGCATCTACGGTACAACGCGTATGGCAGCAGTGGTCAAATGAAGGTACCCACACTCGTGGACCTGGCACAGGCCCAGCGCGACAGACAATTGTGAGAGAGGAATGCCGCATCAATCGGATGGCTCGGATGGAACCCCGTGCAACAGCAGCGCAAATTCGAGCAGCTGTGGCACCCCACGTTACACAACAAACAGTTGGTAATCGCCTGAGTGCAGCTGGCTTACGAGCCCGTGTCTCTGCAGAAGATGTTCCATTCACCCCACAACAGTGACGTGTATCGAGAAAGGTCGACGTGGGTCGACGAATGGCATAGGGTTGTCTTTAGAGATGAATCACGCTTCTGTCTTGCCCGTAGTGATCGCCGGAATCGTGTGCGCAGACGTACCGGGAGAGGGGCCGCCCAGATCTTATTGTCGAGAGGCACACAGGGCCAACACCAAGTATTATGGTCTGGGGAGCTATTGACTTTAATGTGAAATCACAATTAGTGCTTGTTGAGGGCACTATGACTGCTCGACAGTACGTTGTACTCAATCCAGTGGTTGTCCCTTTGATGGCGAACATTGCTGATGGGATGTTTCAGCAGGACAATACCCGGGTTCACACTGCACGCATCTCCAGAGAAGCTCTCCACGACATCACAACCGCCAGATCCCCAGACCTCAGTCCTATTGAGCATGTGTAGGACATGATAGGTCGACAACTGGCCAACCGTCCTCAGCCACCCACAACTCTGCAACAACTGACCCGTGCAGTGCAGCAAGCATGGGCCACAATTCCTGAGGAAGGGTTCCAGGGCCTTATTGACTCCATGCCTCGACGAATTCATCAATGTATTGCAGCTCGTGGTGGGCACATCCTGTATTGATTGTTGTCCAAACTTGCGGTCAGAGGGACCTGAAAGTGTAATCATCGAAGCATACCCGAACACTCGCCTTGCATGTTCAATTGCAGCAATGTAGCACCACTCCTTCTGCGTGTTGCAATTTCCATTTTCTTCATTGTAACTAACCCCTCGCCCCCAATCCAAAGGCGGCTGAAGATGGACTTAGAAAATTCCGGAGTGTCACTATTCATCTCAGCGACCGCGAAATTGATGGATTCAACACTATTTTCGATTATTATTATTATTATTATTATTATTATTATTATTATTATTATTATGTATCACTTCCCCCTCAGCCCCCCGCTCCAAAGTGGGCTGAAGTTGGAGGTGAAAAATATCCGGAGGATAACTATTAATCTCAGTGACCCCGAAATCAATGGATTCGACACTATTTTCGATTCTTTTTATATATCACTCTCCACTCGCCCCCTATCACGAAGGGGACTGAACTTGCACTTTAAAAAGGTCTGGGGTGTCAACATTCGTCTCAGCGAACCCGACATCTATATATTCGATACTATTTTCTATTCATTTTAAATATAAACCCCTGACTTTCCACCCCTAAGGGTGCTAGGGATGGCTTACCCCCACAGGTAGTAAGTTATGAGAGTGCCAAGTTTCGCTGATTTTGCTCCAGTGATTCAGGAAGAGATGTGTCATTTACATACAAACATTCACTTTTATGTATCTAGATATATACAAATAAAGTGAATCTGTTCTATACAGGAGATGCAATAGTGTACACCGATTTCATCAATTAGAATGTGTAACCACAAGGTTGGTTTTGCATTAATTTAGCACAGAAGTTACTACGGCATTTTAAGTCGCAAAATAATATAGTTTCCATAAATGTGGTAAAATTTCTCACTCATCCGAACTAAATTTGCTACAAGAAAGTTAATGACAGTATCTAAAACGGTTCCTCTCAATCCAAAAATTACGGCGTATAACTCGAAATTCCAGAATCCATGAAGACATGAGAATTTGAACTAAGGGAGACTGATCGGGATCATCGTTTCCAAACTGGTTCGTCGGGTCAATAATAATATTAATAAAATATTCGTTCTGGCTTTCAATATCCAGGCCCGTACTGACCCGTAAACGTACCGGACCCCTAGCCCTCAAAAGCTGTAATAATTAATCAACTTAAAGCACACTGTCTCCCAGTGACAAATTGCACTTTAATTACATGATTTTCATCCATTACCATATTCATAGATAAATATATTGTATCAGAAACCATTTTTGAAGACGTGGATGACATGGCGGTCAAAACTTGTATTTGTCAAAGAGAAATGAGTTGTGATACACACTCCAGTGTAGGGGAGAGGGTTAATTTATCATTTGTCAATGATGTGTCCAATGGGGAAGAAAGTAAATTCACCATACGGCCACTAACTATCTCCACGCTTGTCATACATCACCCGTTCAAACTTTTCTGTTTACTAAGCAAACATAATTAACATCAGACAATGTCTAGTTTCCTCCTATAGAGTATCCATCCAAGTATAAAATCAACAGTGATGTCCACTTAGCAGTGTTTTAAAAAGGTGATAAGTAAAATAAGAGCCGGTTTGAAAGCATACTTAATAAGCAGCCTGTTATACCTGTTCCCTGGTAGCTCTCGCTTAATGAAGAGCGGAAAACTGCGAAGTTAATTTGGTACCCCACTAATGTTTCTTCTTATCATTTCTGTCCTGTTTCTTGTGTTATGAGCTTAAAGTAAATTATACAGCATAATCGAGTCTTGTATCTTAAAATGGAAGTGCATTCAACAAACAAAGGTAAGCCTTGGGTCCTTGCCTACGCTATAATAGAAGGCCTGGACAAGCCGACACATTTCTGAGCGAACAAAGTAGTTCAGGCAATTGCCGCTTGGATCACGTTTATGTTCTGTTGTTCTCATGTTCTGTCTATATCCTTATATTGAAGATTCATACAATAACGCGAAATAATATATTTTATTATCTTTATGCCCGGTGTGAATCAGATATCTATCTATATAATAGCTTGTCCTGACTGACTGACTGATTCATCATCGCCGAGCCAAAACTACTGGACATAAAGAAATGAAATTTTGGGGATATATTCATATTATGATGTAGGTGCTCGCTAAGAGAGGGTTTTTGGATATTCCTTCGGTAAGTGGGTGAAAATGGGGGTGAAATTTTAAAATGAGTGTATCTATATCTCAAAACTTTAAAAGTTTACAGATGTAAAAATTGGTATTTAGAATCTTCTTTAAAAATAAGGAAACACGTATTTTTTTGTTTTCAGAAAATCCCAATATGAGGGATGAATAAGGGTGAAAATGGGGGAAAATGGGTTGAATGCCTTTAATCAGGATACCGGTACTTATATCTCAGAAACTGAAGATATTACAGACCTGAAAATTGGTACTTTTGATCTCTTTTAAAAATAAAGAAGCACGTATTTTTTTGTTTTTGTAAAATCCAATTAATGGGAGGGTGAAAAGGGGATGAATTTTTAAAATGGGTGAATCTATATCTCCAAACTTTTAAAGTTTGCAGATGTAAAGATTGGTATTTAGAATCTTCATTAAAAATAAAGAAACACGTATTCCTTTGTTTTCGGAAAATCGCAATAGGAGGAGCGAAAAGGGGTGAAAAATGGGTTGAATGCCTTTAATGCGGCTACTTATATCTCAGAAACTGAAGATATTATAGACCTGAAAATTGGTGTTTGGGATCTCTTTTAAAAATAAAGAAACACGTATTTTTTGTTTTTCTGGAAAACCCAATTAAGGGGGGGGGGGTGAAAAGGGAGTAATATTTTAAAATGACTGTATCTATATCTCAAAACTTTTTAAAGGTTATAGATGTAAAAATGGTATTTAGAATCTCCATTAAAAATCAAGAAACACGTATATTTTGTTTTCGGAAAATCGTAATAGGAAGGGTGGTAAAGGTTGAAAAAGGGGTCGAATGCATTTCATGAGTCTACTTATATTTCAGAACCTGAAGATATTACAGACCTGAAAATTGGTGTTTGGGATCTCCTTTAAAAATAAAGAAACACGTATTTTTCTTTTTGTGGAAAATCCAATTAATTGGGGGGGAAAGGAGGTGATTTTTTAAAATTAGTGTATCTATATCTCAAAACTTTTAAAGTTTATAGATGTAAAAATTGGTATTTAGAATCTCCTTTAAAAATAAAGAAACACGTATTCTTTTGTTTTCGGAAAATCCCAGTAGGAAGGGTGTAAAAGGGTGAACAATGGGTTGAATGTCTTTCATGAGGCTACTTATATTTCAGAACCTGAAGATATTACAGACCTGAAAATTGGTATTTTGGATCTACTTTAAAAGTAAAGAAACACGTATTTTTTTCGTTTTTGGAAAATCAAAATATTGGGGGGTGAAAAGGGGGGGGGTGAATTTTTTAAAATGAGTGAGTCTACATCTTAGAACTTTAAAATTTACAGATGTAAAAATTGGTAGTTAGAATCCCCTCTAAAAATAAAGGAACACTTTTTTTGTTTCCTGTAAATCCTAATAGGAGGGGTGTAAAAGGGTGGAAAATGGGTTGAATGCCTTAATTGAGGATACACATAGCTCAGAAACGAAAGATATTACAGAACTGACAATTTGCATATGGGATCTCCTTTAAAAATTAAGAAACACGTATTTTATAGATTTTGGAAAAGCCAATTAATGGCGGTTAAACAGGAGTGACAATTTGGGGTGAATTTTTTGAAAGACTATATCTACAGAATATCTTGGAAACGTAAAATGTTAAAGACGTAAAGAGTGGGTGTAAATCTCCTGTAAATGTAAAGAGAAATAGGTGATTTGTTTTTGGAAACTCCACTTAAGGGGAACTTAAAAGGGGTGAAATTTTAAAATGAGAATTTTTACAATATATCTAAAAAAACTTAACATGTTACAGAAGTGAAAAATGGTATTTTTTATCTCTATTAAAAGTAAAGAAACGTGTATTTTTAGTTTTCTGAAACACCGCTTGGGTGGAGGGGGGGGGGAAGTGACTGAAAATGGTGTTGAATTATTTTAATTGGGCTACTGATATCTCAAAAATGAAGATGTTACAGACGTGAAATTTGATATTTGCAATCTACTTTAAAAGTAAAGAAACACGTATTCTCGGAAAATCCAATGAAGGGGGGGTGAAAGAATTGAAAAATTAATTGACTGAATTGTATGAGAATACATACATCTAATAAAAGCTAAAGTTGTTACAGACGTGAAAATTCTTATTTGGACCTCCTTTAAAAACAAAGAAGAACGCGTTTTTGTGGGGAAACCATCTTGGAGGGCGGGAGTGTAAAGGAGTTGAATTTCTTTCATGAGGACACATAAATCGAAAACTGAAGAAGTTAGAGTCGTGATAATTGATATTTAGAAGATTCTTTACTATTAAAGAAACAAGTATTATTTGCGGGAAAATTCACTTAAGGGGAGGGGGATTATTGAGAAATGAAGAGAAAAAAGTGAATTATTTTTATGGGGATACTTATATCTCAAAACTGAAGGTAATAGACGTGAACATTGGTGTTTGGAATCTCCCTTAAACATAAAAAAACAAGCATTCTTTTAATTTTTTATGGTGGGGGGGGGGTTGGCGATAAATAAACTTAACTTCGGTGGGGTGTAGAAGGAGGTGAGACCAATTGATTTTACTGTTATTAATGTACTTATAAGGATCCTCCGTTGCTCAGGCGGCAGCGCACCGGCCTCTCACAGCTGAGTTCCGTGGTTCAAATCCCGGTCACTCCATGTGGCATTCATGCTGGACAAAACGGAGGCGGGACAGGTTTTTCTCCGGATACTCCGGTTTTCCCTGTCATCAGCCATTCCAGCAACACATAATAATAATCATAATAATAATAGTAATAATATTCCGGACCGTCGTCAAATGTGCGGACCGCGCTGGAAACGGCTCCTGGACAGGTAATGACTAAGAATGCAGTCCGGCCGCGGTTTCAGTGCCGCCAAGGCACCCAATATGACACCACGCCGGATCTCCTGAAGGATTTTATCCATATTAAAAATATTATAGGAAAAGATGGCAAAGATTTACGGACCCAACTGACCGGGAGGAATACCTGAGCCTAGCCCGGGAAGTACGAAATCGATTGCTGGAAAGGAAGATTTAAAAGTGGGAGGAAACGTGCCGTAAAATCATAAAAAACCAGTCAGATCGGGAATTTTGGTGGATTCTCGCAGAAAACGAGTCAGATCGCGAATTTCGGCGGATTATATATCTAATACAATAAGGATTCAATTATACATTTCAGTATAATACCGTAGCGAAGCACGGGTATCTTGCTAGTAAATATATAAAACAACTTAGAACACACTACACTTCATATACCGTATTTCTTTAATTTAGCACTTGATCATCACACAAGAATAAAGAATAGGGAAATAGGCCTAAATAGAAGTACTCACACGATTTTTCCCTATTTCTATAATTTCAACACTTTTCTGCTCAGTGGCTTGCTCTTGAATTTCTTTAATAAATCACAGTCTTTAGTTACTTTCTTTACATTAGTATCAAGAACAGGCCTGAAAAATTTTGTAAGTATAACGTATGTGATGTGTGGTTGATCACAGTCGCGGCACTGAAACGTCTCTTTAAACTTTGGAGCGGTAAGGTGGTGATTGGTGGTGATTATTGTTTTAAGAGGAAGTACAACTGGGCAACCATCCTCTATATAACACTAATCAGAGGGAAAAATGGAAGGGATCCGACACTTCGAAAAATGAAGATATCGGCCAAAGGAAGACAAGGGCCACGAAGGGCGTGAAAATGAAAGACTCCCTAGCCCTCGCGAACCCAATAGCGTCGGGGTCGGAAAAGAACAAGAGTTGAGCAAGAGATGTCGGACAGGACAGATGAAAGTGAGGAGCCCGGCACAAGTAAGTGGAAGCAATGCCAGGACTCAGTCGAGGGCCCCGCGGTCGCCAACCCACGCTCCAAAGTTCAGAGCCTCTGAGGCCCCTTTTAGTCGCCTTTTACGACAGGCAGGGGATACCGTGGGCGTTATTCTACCTCCCCCACCCACAGAGGGAGGAGCGGTAAGGAATTTCAGCTTTCGGACAAGGTTACATTTTCCTGGATGTCCTAACGCCCGCGTTGTAAATATTAATACATTTTAAAGAAGAAAACGAATTTGCGCCGGCACTTTGTCGGGGAGCAAAATTCTCCTCACAGTACTGATTCGACAAAGTGCAAGCTACATATTCTGGAGTTATCATTAGGAGCCCAAAGAGATCCTTTTCTGTTGCCCTATCGAGAAATAGCAAACCTTCATTTGTCTCCTAAACTCGGATCTCTAAGAAAAAGATGAAAATTTATATTTGTGTATATTTCTTCGCTGTGTCAGATGTGCAGTTAGGCACGCAAAAATAAACCACATTAATCTGCAGAATGGAAAGAGAAACTTGACGGCAATTGGACCCAGGGGATCTGAAATTTGGATCGTGGGTTGGCGACCACGGGGCCCTTAGCTGAGTCGTGGCATTTCTTCCACGTACTTGTGCCAGGCTCCTCACTTTCATCTATACCTTCCTTGGTCAACTCTGGTTCCTTTCCGACCCCGACACTATTAGGTTTCCGAGGGCTAGGGAGTCTTTCATTTGCACGCCCTTTGTGGCCCTTGTCTTCCTCTGGCGATACTTTCATTTTTCGAAGTGTCTGATCCCTTCCAGTTTCTCTCTCTGATTGGTGTTATATAGAGGATGACTGCCTAGGTAATTTGGAAGCACATAACTAAACAAATGTTAAGTGCATCTCAACAACCATCCATATATTGCAAATAGTGGGACCAAATACATTTTAAAACGACAAAACTCTTCACATTTCATTTTAGATAAGGCCTTTCCTTATAAAACGATGTTTAAAATGTTATTTCTTCTCATAGAACATGTTGCAGTAACACACGTAATCATAGAATTCGCGCCAAACAACAGAACATAAACGCGAACCTAGCGGTGGAAAAGAGAAAAACTATTACCCCGCGTTTAATGCAAGAAATTGGCTCTCTGTCCAGGCCTTCTAGTATCTAGTAGGCTTTGCTTGGGTGAACTACAGCGACCACGCGTATGATATAAAGCGGACGGGTGAGTACGGAACAGTGATATGGCCTGCTCAGTATCGAGGAGCAATCGGGAATAAATGTAGTGAAATTCTGAGTACAAGTGTGGATCTCCCGAAGGTGTCCATTGACAAGTGTTCTGGGATCTTCATGTGGCGAAGAAGCGAGCTCGTGAGGATGACTCGTCTTGTCTCTAAACCTGGGCGAACTTCACAGAAGAGGCTATGATTTGTTACGTTAATTCCGGCTCAGTTAACAGCAAAGAGGGTTTAATTTTTATTAGTTAGCCAGTCCAAAGCTTGGGCAAAGTGTAATTGGAATCACTGAGAGAATTTTATTTTTTATAAAATCAAAACAACAAAACATTAAAAAATACTCTGCATAACGAAAAGAAGGAGCTTACGTATACTTCAATATTATTGCTGAAGCTATCATCCAATCGATTTTAAACCCGCCTTATCAAAATTATATTCATTAGTGCTTATTTCAAAACCAACTTCTTTCACAGGCTAAATTTTTCCCGACATCGTCACTGTGGCTTCATCTTACTGACTTGAAATATTTGTAAACAGGTCTGTCTTAAATAATAGAGCACCCCTAAACTAGGAATCATTCAGCATCTCCCTATGTCTTAGAGCCACTATAAGTCTTTGCACAGAATACTGAAAAGAATCAAAACTCATTGAACGATAGCAAATATGCATAAATATGTCGAAGCTGAAGAGTACCTTAACGACATAAATTTTATTAAGATAAGAACTTGCACCATTCTGTACATCCAGCTCAATCAAGATACCGTGTTCAGAGCATAATATGTCTACTGGAATAGACTAGATCAAATTTGATACTTTTCAATTATCTGCTTAAGTCTCATCCCTCCCTTTTAGAAAATTAGGAGAGGTTTGAACGACGGTAGTAAGGCTATTCCTTTACAGCCTGTCCGTGTGTTGAATGGTGAGAAAAAGTACTCTATAAAATATTAGTTTCAGGACCGGTTTAATCAAACTCTGTTAAGGATTTAACTTCACGTTAAACTTCTTGTTAACGGAATGGTTGATTCATGAACCTGCGTTGAGGCTAACGCTCCGTTAAACTCTTCATTATTTTAACGTCGCTTTCTCTTTCCTTATTAAAAATGACTGGAAGAGATTGTGTGTTTCGCGCTCAGTTGCTCTATTTAGATAATCTTCGCAATGCTGAGGGACAAGACATTTACGTAGGAGTAAAGAAATGCTTCACCTCACAGAAAATCAGTTTTCGGAGAGATGTAGGTTATACTAGCAAATGTACCCGTGCTTCGCTATGGTATTCTAGATTGTATATGGATATCGAAGTAAATTACTGTACATGCAGTTAATGAGGTTATCCAGAAACAGCAGGGGAGGTTCCCATACGTTGTTTCCAATGAAAAGTGCGAGTTGCACAGTTGTGATGATGACGACAGGGTCATTTACCTACTGCCATTCACAATCGATCAGGGAAGTTTTCATTTTAATGGGAGGCCACACTACCTACTGCGTGATCACAATCGATTTGTGGAGTTTTCATTACAATGTCGGGCGCCCTTTCATACTTCCAGACAGATTACAGTTGAGGAGTTTTTTATTATAATAGCATGCACCTTCCCTACGACCAGTCAAAATTGAGTTGTGCTGTTACCATTATAATGAAAGGCCCCTTTTCATTATGTCAGTCGCACCGAGTTGGTGATTTTCCACTATAATAGCAGACCACTATGCCTAATGCCAGTCACATTTTAAATGGGGAAATTTGTTTGTAACGGCGAACACACTTGCCTACTCCCAAACACAAACGGATAAGGGAGTTTTGATCAAAATTGCATGCTCCCTCCTTAGTAATGCTAATTACAAAGGTGTTTCAGATGGATTCGTTTCCTTTTGCCAGTCAAAGACTATCAGTTTATTTATGTCCAGAAATGCCCCGAAAACTGTTTTTAAAATATTTGTTGTTGTTGTTGTTGTTGTTTACAAATTATAGCATGGGTCGTAAACGACCCACTGGGCATGGACCCCAGGGGCATATCTCCAACATGGGCTTTGGCTAAATTCATGTTTGGGTTCAACATGGTATATTTTTATTGACAAAAGAAGAACAACTGGTGTATTTTATGACTCATTATTAGTGAAAAATGAAAATGACATTACTACAGAGGCAAGTATTATAAAGCACATAGAAAATGCTAATAAGAAGTCGCTCTTCACTAAATGCCATAAGAAGGAATCTCTCCTAAAAATGTAAAGAGTATCAAAATTTAACATTAACATTAAGAATATAAAATAGACTATCAGTCGAGTTTTATAGTCAGTCTTACACACTCCCTTGAATACTCAGTACTGAAATTGCACAACAGGCTTTGGGATCATTATTATAAAGCATTTTGTCTTGCATTAAAAAAAACGAATCAGTCAAAATTACTAAAGCTCCGAGGTTAAAAACACGTTCTCATTTACACAGTGCATTTTACTTCTTGTAGAATTCTCCAAAACAGTAATGGTGTAAGGCAACAGCACATCTTTGGCATGCTCGGACAGTTTTACTTTTGCAGACGCGACAGCGTCACCGGGGTTGATTATCCACCAGAAGATGACTACCATGGCTTTCCTGCATGGCTTCACTCACTAGTGCACTCGTGTTAACATTGCGAGGAGGGGTTCCAGACTTCTCTAACAAAGCTGGTCACAATGAATCGTCGGAACGCCAAGGCGTCAAGCTCCATGCCGTGAGATTTCAACAAAATCCAAGCGTTGCTCATCACAACCTCTAGAAGCCAGAGCAGAATTGGCATATACCATATTTTGCCTCTTATGCTGATGCGGAGAGTAGATACATTGTTGTCCGTTTGTTCTACTATTCCCATGTTCTTGTTGTACTTAGAAACAAAATGTGGCTGAGGTATCTTCACAGGTTTTTTCTGTGCGAATGAGTACCACCCAGCTTCTTCAACAGGTTCTATGCCATGCTCATTTGACAGGATGTTCACAACGTTGTTGTCTTTCCATGTCACAGCCACTATATGGTCTTCTTTGTCAACTGCACTTTCAAAGTATCTCCTTTCTTTTTTATTCATCGTCTTCTTGTCTGGCAATGGGCAGGCATTCCATCCGGTTAGCCCGAACCGTGCCAGTGCGTCGCATTCCTCTTTTTTAACTCCGACAACAACTTTGAGCAAGTAAAAAATTATCGCAGTAAAAAGAGAAGCATACACTGGGGTGAAACTTTGATAAAACATCGCAGAATTTCAAAACAACGCTTTCCTCTAAGTCAACATCTTTAGAGCGTTTTTCGTTAGCTTTTACACCTTGATAAATAGTCTTGTGCTTCAGTCCGTAGTTGTGACACACTCATTTTGTGTGGATTGCAGCAATCATCTTAGTCGCCCGAATAGGCCTATCATCCGGCGGAGTGATAAAAACATCCACTAATGTTCCAGGAATATCTCTGGCAGTCAATACCTCAAGCTCTGACAGAATTTCAGCAGTACTTACATTTTTTCGCCTGAAAAAGACAAAATAAATCTATTAAAACTGTAATTTGCTAATTAGTTAATGAATGCACGACTTAAATGTGCTCCGAATAGTTTATATTGTTTCAAAAACACTAATTTAGAACATTTTCCGCCAATCCCTTGTGTTGTAACCATCTAAATGCAAATATGCGCTATAGTACTATTGTTCTGTGGTTTGTGCCCAGCGGGTCGTTTGCGACCCACACTATGTTATTCATGGTGTATTGTAAGAAAGAACTGACATATTGAAATAGTAAAGGCATCTAAAGATGCGTCAGATATCCCCGAACAACATCAACACACTGAACACTACATTTAAAAACTTTTAACCACTCTACTTACCAATAACGGCGAGAGCGCGATGCAGGTTCCACCATGACTCAACTAACTGCCGCGCAGCATCTGCGTTGTGGCGGGAAAGCTGCTCCAACCAAGACACGGGAGTGCGGGCAATCTTACTACTCACACTGAATGCGCTATCAACGCGAAACAACAAAAAATACGCTCGGCAGAATTATTTCTTTCGGGTGGGTCGCAAACGACCCGCTGGGCATAAATGGGTTAATTATAATGGCAAACACACCCTTTCCACATCGCTACAAATCGACTTCAATGAATATATATTTAGATCAACACACGAAGTAAATGCATGTTTACAATATTGCAAACCTTCATTTACTGATTAACTGCTGCTAAACGACACATCATATCGACAAACGGATTGTGCCATAGGACGCCTCATTAAGTGGTCTAAATGGCTGGTGTCAAGATATTTTCTCCTATCTCATATATTTATGGGTAAAATTGAGTTAGGAACGTTGAATAGGGTGACATTTGGGTAAGGTTTTTTTCGCAGTGCATTACTTTTGGGTACATATGTGACAGCTAGAAACATAAAATTTGGCTCACGTATGGATACTGAGTGGGCCAATGTTCGTGTATAATTAGATGATTCTATCTTTCGTATAAGTTATCTTAAGTACGAATTATACGTGTTAATGAGAAAAATGTAAGTATAATCGAGAAATTGAGACAAATCTAACATATAACGAGTAGAGATACGAAGAAACGTCAGAGGACCAAAGTGCTAGATCACTCTAATTGAACTGAGATTATGCCATCCGTTTTGTGATACGACTGGGCGTTTAGCCACGAAATAACTCGCAACGAATGTCTGCACCGGCATTAAAATTGCCTCAATAATCCGATATTTTTTGTGGGCAAAATGTGAAATATTTAAAGATTGGAACCACTCCGTCAGTTACACGCTAAGACATATAATTTTTCCAGATTTCAATTTTCTAGTTTGTCTGGCAGATTGTACCTTAATCTGACTTTGGGGGGGGGGTTAAAATGAGAACTTTCAGGAAATTCTAGCTAACCAATATGCAGATGGACATTATTACACCTGAAACGGACAACTGAATGGAAATTTCGCTGAAATAGTCAATGTACACACACACACACACACACACTCACACACACACACACACGGTTGTCACGAATTTATTCATACAGATAAGTCCGTCGTGAGGAAAGAACTTGAAAAGATAAAAGTTAGAGTATCCTACAGGAAGAAATTCACCTATCTACAATGCAGCAATTGTTGATCGTACTCGGATATTTTGCAACGGGGCCATTCAGATCATTATGGGAGATACCAATGTAAATTGTTGGAAAGTGTTACACACTGCTGACTTGATCGTCGTCTTGGTCTCCTTCTACTTCTTTTACTCTCCATGACCGAATCCAATGTTCTCCTAGGTAGTCTATTCTCCTACATTCGCCTCACAAGACCCCACAACCGAAAGCGATTTACGCGAACCGCTTCAGCCATCGAGTTCATTGCTATCTTTCACCATCAACAGCGTCATGCATTCACTCCATATGAACACAGTGGAGAGATCTGGAATTGAATCCAGGCTTTTGGCACGGGATCAAGTGATTAGAAATTGCATACAACCACCTGCGTTCCCAACCGGCCAACATTCTGATGATGATTTTTTTTTTTTTCGGCCAGCAGGACTCGCACCAGCTAACGACAGTATCGACCATGTATACTTAACATTTTAACTATCATCGCCACTATGCGGAAAATACTTTCAGTAGATGACCCACTCAATCATGAACAACAAAGGTGAAAGTTTACAGACTTGCCTAGTACCTGTAAAGGCCTTGAACCAAAAACTTGTTCTACCATCAATTTACACTGCATCGTAATTATCCTTTCAATAATCTAATCTACATTTAACGCCATAATCCCTCAGTATGGCTAACATGTTTCCCCGAGGTACCCTCCCATATAGGCCGATGACCTTCGATGTTAGGCCCCTGTAAACAACAAGCATCATCATCATCATCATCATCATCATCATCAACTCTCCCATAATCCTTCTCCAGATCTCGAAACACAAACATAACTGACTATTCCACTAGTAGCATTTTTTAATTTCCTGGCGCATACTGGAAATCTGATCCTGACAGCCCCTCTCTGATGAAACTACACTGGTTTTCACCCAACTTACCCTCAAGCACTGACTGCATTCTCCCTTCTAAAATGACAGTGAACAACTTGCCTGCTATACCTGTTAATGAAATACCTTGGCAGTCGTTGCAACCTTTCTTGTGCTCTTGCTTATAGATAAATGCAATTACTGCTTTAGTCCAATCGGAAGGTACCTTACTAGCATTCTATGCTAATATTATTCTATGAGGCCATTTCATCATAGAAAGGGGCCTATGACCTAGCTGTCAGGCCCCTTTAAACAACGAACATCATCATCATCATATTAATCTTAGAAAAATTATTAGAGGGAAAATTTCACTTTCGAATTATTGTCGTCCTGATTTTAAATTTACCGAGCTAGTAGGCCATGTGGTCAGAGTCGCGCAGCTGTAACCTTGCATTCGGCTGGTTTTGGGTTCGAACCCCACTGTCGGCAGCTCTGAAAATAGATTTTCGTAGTTCCCAATTTTCACACCGTCTGACTCGTTGGCTGAGTGGCCAGCGTACTGGCCTTCGGATCAGAGGGTCCCGGGTTCGATTCCCGGCCGGGTCGGGGATTTTAACCTTCATTGGTTAATTCCAATGACCCGGGGGCTGGGTGTTTGTGCAGTCACCAACATCCCTGCAACTCACACACCACACATAACACTATCCTCCACCACAATAACACGCAGTTACCTACACATGGCAGATGCCACCCACCCTTATCGGAGGGTCTGCCTAAAAAGGGCTGCACTCGGCTAGAAATAGCCACACGAAATTATAATTATTATTTGCACACCAGGCTGTACTTTATTTAAGGCCAAAGCCGCTTCTTTCCCACTCCGAGCCCTTCCCTGTTCCGTCGTCGCCATAAGAGCAAACTGTGTCGGTACGGCGTAAGGCAAATTAAAAATATATATAATGAATTTATCGGATGGTTTATTTTCAGTTTTCCCTAACTCAACTATTTTTGTGATGATTTTCTCAAGCACCACGGTACCGTACAGGTTATGATTTACAGCTAGCATTGACGTATATTACGTTGCTTAATTTTCTAGCGTTGAAGTGATTACTATAAATTTTTCATTTCTACCGAGCGAATTAGTTACGCAGTATTGGACGTGTAGCTGTGAGGGAGAGAGTGAGTTCAAGGCCCTCCCATAGCAACCCTGAATATTATTTTCTGTAGTATTCCATTTTCACACCAGGCAAATACTGGTGCTGTATCGTATTCAAAGCATTTCGACGACTAGTCCTTTCACAATTTGGCGTCGCCAAAATTCTACTTGTTATTGCGACATTAAATCATTAGTAAAAATGACCAGCTCCATGGCTAACTGTTAGCATGCTGCCCTTCGGTCACAGGCGTCCGGGGTTCGATTCCCGGCAGGGTCTGAAATGTTAACCATAATTGGTTAATTCCCCTGGTACGGGTACTGGGTGTATGTGTCATCTTCATCATCATGCCATCCTCATCACCACGCGCAGGTCGCTACGAGTGTCAAATTAAAAGACCTGCGCCCGGCGAGCCGAAGTCCTAGGACACATCCCGGAACTAAAAGCCATACGCCACTTCATTTCATTAGCAAAATATGTTTTTCCGTTTTGAGATTTTTAAAACCTATAGCCACGTTTAGACGAAGTTTACTTAGGTTAGATAATTTTAGATAAAAGTTTCATTATCTTCATTGTCTACATTATGAATTTTCCTTTGGTTTCGTTTATGTTTTCCATATAGAACTACATTCCACTCAGCGTCGAAGGTATTGTACTGATCTTAATATTACAACTGACCCCGCTAGTATACTCACTGTGTAATGGAAACAGAATTGAATTTGGAAGGGGTGCGGGGTGGCAATCCACAAAGGTAAAATGTATATTTGCTTTCTATAATGCTGTTCATTCGAATGTCTCATAAACTGTGATGTTGAAAGAATGTCGTTGATTTTTCATGAAGAGTACTTTCCGGGATGGGTACAAGGTCTGGAGAAGAAATACTTTTAAAATATTCTGACGTTATAGACGGGTATCATTGGCAGTGCGTGACATTTTACTCTGGCAGGGCTGTGCCGCCATCTCTTAGCCCTCTCGAGTTTTCACTGACCAACACCACGATACTTTAAGATTAATAATAATAATAATAATAATAATAATAATAATAATAATAATAATAATAATAATAATAATAATAATAATAATAATAATAATAATTTCGCCTCTGTTATGTAGTGGTTGTGTGATTAGCTACCCCCTCCCTGAGGCCCGCGTTCAATTCCCGGCTCTGCCACGACATTTGAAAAGTGGTACGACGGCTGGAACGGGGTCTACTCAGCTTCGGGAGGTCAAATGAGTAGAGGTGGGTTCGATTCCCATCTCAGTCATCCTGGAAGTGGTTTTCCGTGGTTTCCCACTTCTCCTCCCGGCAAAATTCTGGGATGGTACCTAACTTAAGGCCACGGCCACCTCCTTTCCTCTTCCTTGTCTATCCCTTCCAATCTTCCCATCGCTATGAGAGGCCCCTGTTCAGCATAGCAGGTGAGGCCGCCTGGGCGAGGTACTGGTCATCATCCCAAGTTGTATCCCCGACCCAGAGTCTCAAGCTCCACGACACTGCCCTTGAGGCGGTAGAGGTGGGATCCCTCGCTGAGTCCGAGTGAAAAACCAACCCTGGATGGTAAGCAGATTAAGAAATAATAATAATAATAATAATAATAATAATAATAATAATAATAATAATAATAATAATAATAATAATAATAATAATAATAATAATAATCCTATGGCACTAGCTGAATAGAAATCTGCTTGTATTATAACATTAATTAATAAATTAACTACACTAGAATGGCATGTATGCACCCACATTTATAGGCTAACAGCTAATGCAATCCCGACCATTATGGAACTGCACTGTCTCACTGATCACAATCACAAGTGATAATAACAACATTCATTAGAACAAATAAACAGTGCACTCCCGAATTTATCTCTCCTTGCTCAAATTTGAAAGCATGACAACGTATTTAACAATTTGATCACACTACAAATAGTGCCGTCACGTTATGGTTACATTTTGAATCTTTATGTTAGCTTCTTTGCATGTATGTATGTATGTATGTATGTATGTATGTATGTATGTATGTACGTATGTATGTTTGTTTGTTGGGTATTCAGCCCGAAGGCTGGTTGGATCCTCAACAGGTTCACCATTAGCTGTCATAGATGGCCTAGGTGTCACTGAAGAGGCCTACTAGGGAAATAAGGAGTGAGGTAGTTTCACGTTGCTTTCCTCACTGAGCCAGAATTTGCTACTGCACATCAGTCTGCCAAGCCCACTGAAATGCATGCACCAACCGACTCTATGAGCGACTTTTTCACACTACTCATAGCAGAGACTGACTGCATAAGGAATGGCATTACTAGCGTCACTCATACCTCAGCCACTTTCATATTGTCAAAGCCAAGGATTAGACTGAGACAGATTCTAGCCCGTACCAGAAGACACAGGGCATTTTAAACACTACATCTTGCCAGTAAAGGCCTTTAGCTTATTTATAGAACTATAGTGGAATTCATAGTTTAGTAAAATGTTTTGGAATTAATCTCTAACAGCAATTAATATAAGACATGGGGGAAAAGCCTAGGTATATCGTAAAGTGGTTGTCGATGTGCTGAGGACTCCGCCGTTCAGCACTTAACCCGCCTACGCTCTTCGTTTCCCTGACAAGCCTATATCATCCTTCCAGGGTCCTCCCGCAACCCGCACCCGGCAAACTTGCTAAACTCTAGGAACCTACTGAGGGCTCTGCCGGACAGACCATACTAACCTTGCAGTCCATACACCCGTTTGCACTCTACCTTCCCCTGACAAGTCCATGTCGTTCTTCCAGGCTCCTCCCGCACCCCGCACACTTGCGAAGTGTTGGATCTACTCAGAGCTCTGCTGCCACAGTCCAAACGCCTCACGACTAAAGAGAAAACATCGAGCGTGCTGGACAGCAGCCACGTTCTGAAAGCCGGAGCCATTTTCTTAAAAATAGAAAAGCCGAAATAATGAAGATAACATTGTTATAACTGCTTATCACACAACCACACCACATAAATTCAACTTCGCTATATTTAGCCATCTTTTTTGTAATCAATTACAGAGCAAAATGATGTTAAATATTTTTTGAAAAGGCGGTGGGGCGGCGCCCAAAAGCCCTTCATGCATGAACCGCCACTGACGGGTATTTAGACAGATTCTAATCAGGATGATCGAGAAACAGGATGGGAGAGCATTTCAATAGCGCGTAATACAGGTAGTCCTTCGGAAATAAAAGGGTCAGGGTTTTGTTTAAGGAACAGCTCCAACATTTGCATTGAACCATCTTCTCGAATGCCAACAGCTGGGTTCAAAATCACCATCTCCCGTTACACATCTTGTTAAGAACAGTGGAGAGCAGGAAGCACCAGTGTGACGTCACCGCTCTCGGCTGTACTGTATGTGCTCCCAGTAAAGAGTTCAGCCGCGTGATGTCACAGCGCTCTATAAAGTATCCTCGCGGCCTCATGGGAAGAGATAAGAGCGATGTAGCGTTGTGGGAGAAACAGGAAAAGATCTGGTGTCAATAAGACAACTCACATCTTGGACATCGTGATGTTAACGCTGACTGCATGAAACAGCCAGAGTAAAGTGTAGCTTTCACCGAAGTCCCTGTCTCATCCATGGCTGTGACAATATGGAAGCTGCTGAGGTATGGGTGGTGCTGAGTAATGGCATTCAGAGCACGGCTAGTGCATCTAAGTGTTATGAAAGGTGTTGCTCATAGGGTCAGTCGTGCTGCAATAGCACTTTCTGACCCAGTGAGGAAAGCAATGGCAAACTACCTCATTCCTCGTCTTGCCTAGTACGCCTAATTTTGGTGCTGCCATTGGTTTTTGCGGTCTCCTTATAAACGCGCAACCTTTGGTGGTGCTTTTTGAGGATCCAACCAGCCTCTAGGCTGATGACCTAACAGACAGACATGAAATACACAATTGGTCAACTAATTTCGGCTGTAAGTTACGAGAGAACATACAACAATCCTAGTTTTTTGGAAGACAACCATGTTGTAACGTAAAAAGGAACAGATAGTAATTTATTTATTTATTTATTTATTTATTTATTTATTTATTTATTTATTTATTTATTTCTTTATATATTTATTTATTTATTTATTTATTTATTTATTTCAATTTAGAAGATAGCTATATAGAACAATGCCGTGAACATTTTCCTGCATTATCTGTTTCGTTTAGCTTTAACTAGTTATCAATACTAGGCCGTAATGTCTGGGCGATTTGCAATCGAAGACCGCATGTTCGGTTGTGATCTGACAAGGTACGTGAGAATTTGAATGGACTTAGCAAAGTTCCATAACGGAAAAGAATTGTTCGCACTCATTTGTCGAGCCGAACATACATAATATCCGTGCAGCAAGTTCATACAGCCTCGAAAATCTGCCTTGGGAGACATACCTGTAAAACGCAGCCAAATACTCCTTCTGTTTATATTCATTTTTCAACGAATTATTACATTGTAAATTTAACAGTTCCGTCTGCTTCCTGTTAGGGACATTGTTGATATCCACTGAATACGGGATTTCAAAGAGCCGAAACGTAGTAAAAAATATTTTTACAACTTGCAACCTGGACTCAAATTGGTGACGAAAGTTTTGTAGTATTTGCTCATATTCTTCAAAGAGACTGATTTCAGGAGCACACACGTTATTAGCATCGAGAGCGCTACAGTTGACACCTCCACTTACGAATTCACAACGCCGTGTGTCTAGGCAACATTAGCCTACATTACTCAGCTCTCGCCGCTCATCACACGAACTGAAAGGCTTGCTCTCCGTTCCGACACGTCGCATCGATTGAAACTGTCGCTTGAAACTGTTAAGAATGGGACCGACCATTGAAATTACTAAAATTAAAATACCAGTCGATGCATGTAAAATTACCCAAATAGAATCCCCAATCCCTGTGATTTTGATTCCAAGTACAAATTTGCAATCTAACAACCAAAATTAAACAGATTTTATCCTCGCCGGGCTGAGTGGCTCAGACGGTTGAGGCGCTGGCTTTCTGGACCCAACTTAGCAGGTTCGATCCTGGTGCAGTCCGGTGGTATTTAAAGGGGCTCAAATACGTCAGCCTCGTGTTGGTAGATTTACTGGCACGTAAAGGTACTGCTGCAGGACTAAATTCCAGCACGTCCGCGCCTCCGTAAATCGTAAAAATAGAGTTAGTGGAACGTAAAACCCAAAAACAGTATCCAACATTCTAATTTCACAAATCAATACTTACTAATTTCACTACACAAAATAAGGCTAGAAAGGCTTTTCGACGCGTGGAAGGTAAAGACTTCTACTATTCATATTTTTTTCCTTTTCCTTTTTTTCTTTTTTTTTAACAATTTGCTTTACGTCACACCGAAACAGATCGCTCGTATGGCGACGATGGGATAGGAAAGGTCTGAGAATGGGAAGGAAGTGGCCGTGGCCTTAAGTAAGGTACAGCCCCAGCATGTGCCTGGCGTGAAAATGGGAAACCACGGGAAACCATCTTCAGGGCTGCCAACAGGGGTTTGAACCCACTATTCCCCTGATGCAAGCTTACAGCTTCGCGCCCCTATCTGCACGGCCAACTCGCCCGGTGATACACATCCTTACATGAAAAAATTAACAGCAAAAAGTATCTAAATCTCCGAAAATAAGCACAACCGAAAGGAAGGAGAATATTATTATGCTAATTGCTCAGTTAGTTACTTGTCTCAATTTTGCTGTAAAAGTGTTCACTTTTAGGTTTTTAGAACGCCAACGTGACCTACAAATAGATCTACACGCAGCTTGTATATTTCCTAAATTACTAAAACTGGGCAAGTTTTTTAAAGACGTGTGTGTATGTGATGATGTTGTAGTGAATAGAGTAATACATTGTAGATAAGTTGCAGTACTGTGAGCAAATCCAAAAAGACCTCGACGAAGTTGTGGGATGGAAGAATGAAAATTCAGGTTGTAAGTTTCACTCAGTTTTTATTACTGTGTTCATGGAACGAATATACTTCACTGGGACTGCTGTAAGTATATACTGTAGGTGTTAGTACAACGAAAGATCTTTATCGGGGTAATCACATTGACGAGATTGTAAATAAAGGCTACAGACCTCTTTGTATGGTTATGATGTCATTTAGGGGTTGTACAAAGATGTAAAGGAGAAGAAGTTTGTCACTGGTAAGACGCCAATTAGAGTTCTCCAGTGTATGGGACCTTTACCAACACACACAAAAAAAGAACACCGACCATGGCGCAACAGTCTTGAAGGGCCTTGGCCTACCAAGCGACAGCTACTCCTTCCTGCAGATTACGAGGTATTATGTGGTCAGCACGACAAATCCTATTGGCCGTTATTCTTGGTTTCCTAGACCGGGGCCGCTATCTCACCGTCAAATAACTCCTCAATTGCAATCACATACGCTGAGTCGAACTCGAACCAGTCCTCACAACCAGTAAACCAGCACGCTGCCCGTACACCGCGGGGCTGGCGGAACCCTTACCAGGATTACTTAATCCAAGAACTGAAAAGGATCGAAAGGAAAGCAACAAGATTTGTTCCGCGTGATTTGAGACTAACAAGTAGTGTTACAAAATGTTAAAATCTTTGGGCTGGGCAGACTTGGGATTAAGGAGACGAGTGGCTCGGCTGACTGGCATTTTATGGGCTGTCGGTGGAGAGTACAGTAGACGAATAGGCTAGAATGGAATTAAAAAAGGTAAGATTAAGATAATGTTGGAATTCAAGAGGACTAATCAGGGACAAAAAATCGTTTATAGGAGGAGGAATTAGGTATTGGAAAATTTACCAAGAGAGATATTACAGGGCGAGTTGGCCGTGTGGTTAGTAGCGCGCAGCTGTGAGCTCGCATCCGGGAGGATATACCTTAATTAAGGTCACGGCCGCTTCCTTCCCATTCCTTGGCCTTTCCTGTCCCATCATCGCCATAAGACCTATTTGTATTAGTGCGACGTAAAAAACAAATAGAAAAGAGAGATATTCAACAAATTTCCAACTACATTCAGATCTTATAAGAAAATACAGTGTAAACAATCTCATTGAGAATCTGCTACATTGGTGTGAGCCCTAAATGCAGATCAGTTGTAAATTGTATTTTAATGTGTATTAAACAGTAGGTTAAATATTTTATTACGAAAGTTCGCAGCATGGGACGAGGTACGAAACTCTTGAAGCTGAAACTTTCATACAAGTGTCCGCATTGATTTTGTGTCCGAAAATGTACTGTGCCCTATGACAGACCGACTTTACCCTCAGGAATAAATCAAACTAGTGCTCATTTCTAATGTACGCTGAGAGAGCCCAGAGGTCTTGTACCTCTCTAGAGTCAAAGTCTTTTAGTCTATTTTCTAATTTGTTTTATTTCGTGGCACAGAATCAAACCCATGTCCTAGGGTGAACCGAATATGCCTTGACAACCTTGTCTAGTTAGTTACCACGCTACACAGCGGCCTAGAAATAAAATTGGTTTCTAAGGATACGAATGGTCTATAACTCCAACAATGAAGCCTTATGCATTGTTGGGACATTTTCGACTAACCACTTATCGATGTGATTGATAGCAAATCCACTGTCAAGTTGAGTTTAGCGTTGCATTGTATGGCGATTTGTTGTTTATTTTTTTACTTTCAATATGTCCCCTTTTATCGATACACGAAGTGGTCAGGACAACTGATGACCCACAAAGTGACTGAAATGATCGATCAAGGCGGTACATTAGACCGCACTGTCACAGAATGCCTTGCCGTTTCGACAGCCTGGTCATAACTCATACGAGAGAATGGACTAATGATTAACCGACACGGTTCATTCAACACACTCCAAACATAACACAGAACTGCTTACTGTTAGATAACCACATACCAGTTACCTTTAATCATCGTTGTCCACCTTCGGTTTGTATGAACGTTAGTGTAATATTGACACAAAGAAACTAAAAAACAAACTAACTAACAAACAAACAAACAAACAATGTCTGTACTGAGTTACAGTGCCATCGACGTTGATGGTGGTTATTATTATTATTATTATTATTATTATTATTATTATTATTATTATTATTATTCTTAATCTGTTTATCCTCCAGGGTCGGCTTTTCCCTCGGACTCAGCGAGGGATCCCACCTCTACCGTTTTAAGGGCGGTGTTCTGGAGCTCCAGACTTTGGGTCAGGGGATACAACTGGGGAGAATGGCCAGTACCTCGCCCAGGCGGCCTCACCTGCTATGCTGAACAGGGGCCTTGTGGAGGGATCGGAAGTTTGGATGGGATAGGCAAGGAAGAGGGAAGGAAGCGGCCGTGGCCTTAAGTTAGGTGCCATCCTGGCATTTACCTGGAGGAGAAGTGGGAAACCACGCAAAACCACTTCCAGGATGGCTGAGGTGGGAATCGAACCCACCTCTACTCAGTTGAGCTCCCGAGGCTGAGTGGATCCCGTTCCAGCCCTCGTACCACTTTTCAAATTTCGTGGCAGAGCTGGGAATCAAACCCGGACCTCCGGGGGTGGCAGCTAATCACGCTAACCACTACACCACAGAGGCGGCATTATTATTATTATTATTATTATTATTATTATTATTATTATTATTATTATTATTATTATAAGTAAGCTTGTAGTTTTACATGAGTGTTGACATCGTGATATATTCACGGAACCTCCAATTTTACGTGGACTTTTAACCGCAGGGACGTGACTTTTCAGGAAATCCCATGTGCCTTGATCAGAATTCGAACCGTGGCCACTTAGTGAGAAACCAGTGATTATGTCTCACGTGTATCATGTCCCTATTCTTTCTATTATATATACCAGGTGGTTAACCAGCCCCTTATGTTTTGCGCTGGTAAGTAAACCATCTAACGCGTATATCACAGTCATCAGAAAAACATTTGTACCTACTTCTTTACGTAATTAGTACACCTATACCGTTTATATCATGCACGCGAATATGGTAGAAATAATTAACGGCAGTGTTATGCCTATTAATTAAGCTATAATGAATGTGTAGAATGATTACAGCTGATTAGGGGTGGGTTCGAATCGCACCTCAGCCATCCTGGAACTGGTTTTCCGTGTTTTCCCAATTCTCCTCTAGGCAAATGCCGGGATGGTACCTAACTCAATTCCTCGGCCGTTTTCTTCCCTCTTCCATGTCTATCCCTTCCAATCTTCCCATCCCCCACCAAGGCGCCTCTTCAGCATAACAGGTGAGGCAGCCTGGACGATGTACTGCTCACGCCCCCCCCCCCCCCCGCCAGTTGTATCCGGGACCCAATGCCTCACGCTCCAGAACACTGCCCTCGAAGCAGTTGAGGTGGTATCCCTCCCTCAGTCCGAGGAAAAACCAATCCTGGAGGGTAAACAGATTAAGAAAGAAAGAAAGAAAGAAAGATAAATGTATACGTCCTTTGACAATTTAATTCGACCGTACTTTTTCCTCAAATATATCGTGAGGAAATGAATAAGTGCTGTGATGTGACCTGGTAGGTGTGGATTATTATTTGTATGTGTTGGATTCGGTGGGATGTGGATTCGAATACCATGCTGGCCGTTCTGAAAACGGTTTTCCTTGGTTTCCCATTTTCACCAGAAGGCGAAAATGCAACCATACCGTAATAAAAGGCCAAGGCCGATTTCCTTCCCAATCCTTCTCCCACCCATCCTTTGGGGAAAGACTCCAAATCAGAGCACAACCCTTGAAACTAATAGCAAAATGGAATATTGATTATTATTGTATCCCCGCTAAAATGGAGCACGTCTGTCCTTCGAAAAATGTCATGTGCTGGATTCGTACCACTAAGCTACCGTTACTCACACACCTTCTGTTCCAGCCCTTGACCGATTCAGCCACGGAGACAACATATATCATGCTTGTTAGAGTTTTAGTACTTAAGTATGGCCGTTCCACCTGGAAAGTTAATATCCGTGTCAAAGTCTTCAATGAAGGTTTACAGTATTTAGTTAACTTCCTTACGTTACAGAACACATGGCATAACCTATTAATTATATCGTACTACGGGTACCTGTGTTATTTCAAGGCGCAATGTCTCTTCGCGCTTGAAACCTCAAATTATCTGTCAGTCGCCTCAACAGTATGAGTGTAAACCTGAGTACATGTTCATAGAGATACAGGTCGCTACTGTGAAATGCTTGGTAGGTGTTGTATAGAAACCGCCTAGAGCTCGCCATCTGAATGACTTAGACACTGATCTTAACAGACTGTTACCTATGTACGAACATTTTATAATGATGGGAGACTTCAATATAAACCTTCTAGGTCCAGATTCTTTCGAAGCCACCCATCTATTGAATACGTTTGAGGCATGCAGCATGGCGATCCTCCCACTTTCTTCCACTCACCATACTAAAACGTCACACACACTATTGGACCTAATAGTAACGAACAACCCTTGACAGAGTATTATATCACGGCCAGACATCTGCTCCCGGACTGTCAGCCTATGACATTATATTTATGACTTACGCACTACAATGCCCCAAACATAAACCCAAGTACGTGATTTGCCGAGATTATAGCCGTATTGACAACGAAGAATTATTTGAAGACGCTTTTTCGATGCAGTGGCCGGAGATAACTCATAAAACTTTTTTTTTTGCTAGGGGCTTTACGTCGCACCGACACAGATAGGTCTTTCGGCGACGATGGGATAGGAAAGGCCTAGGAGTTGGAAGGAAGCGGCCGTGGCCTTGATTAAGGTACAGCCCCAGCATTTGCCTGGTGTGAAAATGGGAAACCACGGAAAACCATTTTCAGGGCTGCCGATAGTGGGATTCGAACCTACTATCTCCCGGATGCAAGCTCACAGCCGCGCGCACTCATAAAACTAATACCGACGACATGGTCACCACTTTCAATAACATGATACTACATATTTTTGACAAACACGCCCCTCTACGAACAGCACGCGTCTGTAATAGGCTCTCCCCGTGGCTAAATGATGATATTAGAGCAATGATGGCTAAGCAGGATGCAGCTCATAGGAAATATAAACATAACCCGACAGCGGAAAACTTTATATATTACAAACGTCTACGTAATAAAACGACTCGGACAGTAAGAAACGCTCGACTACGGTACGCCCATGACCTTATAATATCTGACGTAAGACCCTCTACTTTATGGAAGTCAATCCGCAATTTTGGACTAAATAAACCGGACAAGGTACGCTATTTGGAAGTTTCTCTTGATGAAATGAATAATCACTTCGTATCCTCCAATGTACAATTAAACGAAGAAGCAAAAGAAAATCTTTTGTGTGCAAATTACAACACACCACCCGCAGGCAAAGACAAATTTTATTTTAGTTATGTCTCACCCCTTCAAGTGAAAGCGGCTATCATGCGAATCATAACTAAATCCACACGGGTGGACAATATATGTATTATGATGCTAAAGAAAATTGTCGACGCTATTATTCCAGTATTGACTTTAATATACATCTCCCTTCAAAATTGTGTATTTCCTACTGTCTGGAAAATGGCCCTGGTACATCCTTTACCGCAGACAAAATCTCCTGAACTAAACAGTGACTACAGACCTATAAATATACTGTCAATAGTAGCCAAGGGACTCGAACACATTGTGCATAATCAAATCAACAATTATCTCAACGACCTCGACATAATAGACCCACACCAGTCAGGTTTCCGACGCAATCACAGTACATGCACTGCCTTACTAAGCGTGACTGACGATATAAGACAGGCTATTGATGAGCAAAAACTGACAATTCTAGTATTATTGGACGTCAGCAAAGCATTTGACTACCGGGCGAGTTGGCCGTGCGCGTAGAGGCACGTGGCTGTGAGCTTGCATCCGGGAGATAGTAGGTTCGAATCCCACTATCGGCAGCCCTGAAGATGGTTTTCCGTGGTTTTCCATTTTCACACCAGGCAAATGCTGGGGCTGTACCTTAATTAAGGCCACGGCCGCTTCCTTCCAACTCCTAGGCCTTTCCTATCCCATCGTCGCCATAAGACCAATCTGTGTCAGTGCAACGTAAAGCCCCTAGCAAAAAAAAAAAAAAGCATTTGACTCTAAACCATGAGTTACTCCTATCTAAACTTTATCACATAGGGTTCTCCTACAGTATTCTGAGATGGTTGGGAGCTTATTTACACGAACGTCAACAATGTGTCGTCAATCAAGGTACTTTTTCTTCGTGGCAATATGTGAAAGGAGGGGTCCGCAAGGGTCAACCCTTGCTCCTTTGCTATTTTCTGTCTATATCAACGACCTAGCTAAACAGCTGACACATTGTAAACGTCACATCTATGCTGACGACGTACAATTGTACATCCATGCAAAACCAACAGACGTTTCGACAGCCATCGAGCAAATTAACATGGATCTAGGGGCCATTTGTAAATGGTCTTCCAAGCATGGACTTATTTTGAACCCAAAGAAATCCCAAACCATAGTAATTGCCCCCAAGACTTATTTCCAGTAATTACCGAGTGTCCATCCCTGACGTACGACTTCAAAATCAAACGTTGCCCTTTTGCAAGAGCGTAAAAAATCTCGGAGTAACCATTGACCAGCACCTCTCGTGGACGGATCAGACAATATCTGTAAGTAGACGAGTTTTTGCCATGTTGTACACATTAAACAACTTCAGATTTACTTTTCCGTTCAGTTTAAAGAAGAAACTAGTCGAAACCCTCGTTCTTCCAATATTCGATTATTGTGACGTAGTGTACAGAGACGCGAAAACCGAGCTTCGAGATAAACTACAACGTGCACAGAATGCCTGTGTTAGATTTATATGTAATCTGAAATTTTCAGATCATGTTACCCAGTCTTACGTCGACCTCGGATGACTACGTCTTGAAAACAGACGCAAGCTGCATACCCTGACTTCTTTGCACCGAATCCTTACATTACAATCCTCAACTTATCTGTATGAACGATTTCATAGCCCTTCTGAACACCATGATAGAAACACCAGAGCGCTGAGCTCGACATTGCTCGCTATTCCGAAGCATAAATCCTCAACCTACAACAATTCCTGCACTGTTGTGGCCAGCCTTGAATGGAACTTCCTTCCGCAGGAGGTCAGAGGGATATCAAACCACGGAAGATTTAAATGTAGGTGCTAAAAATATTTGTATGAAACGAGATCGTAGTGCGACAGTCCTCTTCTTCGTTTTCTTCTCCCTCTCCTCCTTGTCCTCTTCTTCTTATTATTATTATTATCATCATCATCATCTGTTTTACCCTCCAGGGTCGGCTTTTCCTTCGGACACTGCGAGGGATCCCACCTCTACCGCCTCAAGGGCAGTGTCCTGGAGCTTCAGACCCTTAGTCGGGGATACAACTGGGGAGAATGCCCAGTACCTCGCCCAGGGTTCTAACCCCAATGTTGGCAGCCCTTAAGATAGATTTCCGTGGTTTCCTACTTTCACACCAGGCAAATGCTGGGGCTGTACCTCAATTAAGGTCTTGGCAGATTCCTTCCCACTACTAGCCCTTAAGATAGTGCGATTAGCTGCCATCCCCAGAGGCCCGGATTCGATTCCCGGCTCTTCCATGAAATTCTTGAAAAGGGTCCACTCAGCCTCGGGAGTTTAACTGAGTAGAGGGGGGTTCAATTCCCTCCTCCGCCATCCTCGAAGTGATTTTCCGTCGTTTCCCACTTCTCCTCCAGGCAAATGCCGGGATGGTACCTAACTTAAAGCCACGGCCGCTTCCTTTCCTCTTCCTCGTCCGTCCCTTCCGATCTTCTCATACCCTCAAAAGGCCCCTGTTCAGCATAGCAGGTGAGGCCGCCTGGGCTAAGTACTGGTCCTCGTCCCCAGTTGTATCCCCGACCCCAAGTCTCAAGCTCCAGGACACTGCCCTTGAGGCGGTAGAGGTGGGATCCCTCGCTGAGTCCGAGGGAAAAACCAACCCTGGAGGGTAAACACATTAAGAAAGAAAGAAAGAAAGAAAGAAAGAAAGAAAGAAAGAAAGAAAGAAAGAAAGATAAATGTCTACGTCCTTTGACAATAATAATAATAATAATAATAATAATAATAATAATAATAATAATAATAATAACTGTGTAATATACCGTACATTTCCGGATCCTTGTATGAATGGTCAGGTGCAGCCACTGATTCAGAGGATCCGGAGTTCAATATTTGGTGGGTTGGGGATTTTAGCCACGTCTATTTAGTTTCTTTGGCTGGAGAACTGGGAGTTTGTGATCCTCTCAATACACATGATATCCTCATATAGGCTACACACATCACAACACACCACACAACCAACTGCCGTAGAAACGCGCAGTATTGAATATATCACCCCACAGAGAGTTCATACTAGGAAGGGCATCCGGCGGTAAACCAAAGCCTAGTCCACATATGCTACGCAATTTGCATTTGCCAGTTCACCAGTGTAGGATAAAAACATCAGCAGAAAGGGAAGATGTTGAAGAAGTCTCGCCAATAATATACAGAGGTTAAGAGACGGGAAGGCATCGGAGTCTCATGCTGAAGGAGTTCATGTGCAAAACCCCAACGACACGAACTTGTCGCAATTCAGACACTTCCACTCGGCACCGACCTCAGTCAGGATAACTTGTGATTTTCAAAACAGATGAACCGGACGAGTTGGCCGTGCGGTTTGGGGCGCGCAGCTGTAAGCTTGCATCCGGGAAACTGTGGGTTCTAACCCCACTGTTGGCAGCCCTTAAGATAGATTTCGATGGTTTCCTACTTTCACACCAGGCAAATGCTGGGACTGTACCTCAATTAAGGTCATGGCAGATTCCTTCCCACTCCTAGCCCTTTCCTATCATATTGTCGTCATAAAACCTATCTGTGACGGTGCGACGTAAAACAAATTCTAAAAGAAAGGAACAGAAGAGCAACGTCTAATTGAGTATGGCGTTGAGTTCAGAATCATAACGAAATATCAACAACAACAACAACAACAAGAAAGGGATCATTGACAGTAGTAGGAAACTTATAAAAAACAGGTGACTCTAATTTAAATGCTCTTACACGTTGCCAGCTGTACCTGGATTCTAACCCACAACCTTGTGTACACGAGGTGACAGACTAACTAAATAATCTTCACCACCAGACTGGAGATAAAAGTTTCCCTTAACGAGACATCTAAGTACCGAAGCATTTGTACAGGGGACTATACGTTGCTGGAATTCTATCCCGGCTGAAATTAGAGGCTAAGTAACCTAAACCCATTTAGAAGAATGTGCTGGAAGTTGTACCTACATAAAGTTTAAAGAAGCTACAAGACATCCTCAAAAGCTAGGTTATTATATAAATGTAAGATTAGTTACATTACATATTTTGATCAAGATGTACGTTTTAATCATGGTTGCAATATTCACTTAATTTCAAAGTTTTAATGTTCATTTCAATTAAATTATTCTTTGTTTAAATTTAAATTAAATCAAATTTACTTTTAATTCGATATACAGTAGTTAAAGTGAACAATATATTCATTTTGTGTGGATGTAATGTATATTGTTTGGCATAATAGCACGAGATCCACTATGTCCACAATGGTATTAATAAATTAATCAATTAATTAATAAAATTGGTCTCACATTTCTAGCTCTTCTTCACTCGGATAATGAATTGTTATTTTGATGTAGGCCTACTCATCTGAAGTAGGTATTTTGTTTCTTAAATTTCTCTTCACAGTATAATACTACTACTGTTACTACTACTACTACTACTACTACTACTACTACTACTACTACTACTAATAATAATAATAATAATAATAATAATAATAATAATAATAATAATAATAATAATGGGATGACCGGGCGAGTTGGCCGTGCGCGTAGAGGCGCGCGGCTGTGAGCTTGCATCCGGGAGATAGTAGGTTCGAATCCTACTATCGGCAGCCCTGAAAATGGTTTTCCGTGGTTTCCCCATTTTCACACCAGGCAAATGCTGGGGCTGTACCTTAATTAAGGCACGGCCGCTTCCTTCCAACTCCTAGGCCTTTCCTATTCCATCGTCGCCAAAAGACCTATCTGTGTCGGTGCGACGTAAAGCCCATAGGAAAAAAAAATAATGGGATGAAAAATTCAGACGGTTGAGGCGCTGGCCTTCTGATCTCTACTTGGCAGATTCGAACCAGGCTCAGTCCAGTGGTACTTGAATGTGCTCAAATACGTCAGCCTCATTTCTATAGATTTACTGACACATAAAAGAACTCCAGTGGGACAAAATTCCGGCACTTCGGCGTCTCCAGAAACCGATAACATAAAAATGAAAATGAAAATCTACAGCCTGTTTTCCAGTCATTTGACCGGGTCAGGGATAGAATGAATGAAGCCCCCATCTTGCGGCGAAGATAGGAATTGTGCCGGCTGCCGAGGCCTGTCGCACTCCTCTGGGGCAATGATTAATGACTGACAGAGGAAATGAAATGATATTGGAGAGTGTTGCTGGAATTAAAGATGACATGGGAAAACCGGAGTATCCAGAGAAAAACCTGTCCCGACTCCGCTTGGTCCAGCACAAATCTCGCAAGGAGTGACCGGGATTCGAACGACGGAACCCAGCGGTTAGAGGCCGACGCGCTGCCGCCTGAGCCACGGAGGCTCCAATAACATAATAGTAATGATAACAATCATCATAGACCGGCTCCTTCACTGAATGATCAGCGCCTTAGCCTTCGGTTCAGGTGACGCCGGGTTCGACTTCCGGTCGGGTCGAGGAGTATGACTTCTTATGGTTAACTTCCCTAGTTCAGTGATTCACCAGCTGTGTTCGTTATTAATATATATTCATGTACAAGCAACGCACTATAATAATATCAACCACAATAACAATCAGAGGAAGAAGAAGAAAAATTTTGGTGACAGTCATAATGACGACGACGATGACGTACGCCCAAAGTCCTTTGAATTTTAGTACACAAGTTGGTGACGGATTCACCTCACACAGGAGTATTTGAACATCTCTGAAAACATTTCATGGAGTTGTCACACTTAAACATTTTCAAAAGACATTGACTTCCGTCGGGATCGAAACTCTGATCTTGACGACGGAAAGGCAACACCAATACCTGTGCCACCTATATCGATAATAATAATAATAATAATAATAATAATAATAATAATAATAATAATAATAATAATAATAATAATAATAATAATAATAATAATAATAATAATAATAATAATAATAATAATAATAATTCTCTGTGTTCATTAATGAAATTTTCTAGAATAGCAACCCAAAATTATTATGCCAATTCATATACTATAAATGATGTGCGGAAAGCCTCCAAGACCAAATTCAGAAAGATCCTGGTTGGGAAAACGTAAAACTGAAAAAAATCGGAACTTTTTCAACCAAAGTATTAGTATTAGTATTTTTCGCCGGGCTGAGTGGCTCAGACGGTTAAGGCGCTGGCCTTCTAACCCCAACTTGGCAGGTTCGATCCTGGCTCAGTCCGGTGGTATTTGAAGGTGCTCAAATACGACAGCCCCATGTCGGTAGATTTACTGGCACTTAAAAGAACTCCTGCGGGACTAAATTCCTGCACCTCGGCGTCTCCGAAGACCTTAAAAAGTAGTTAGTGGGACGTAAAGCAAATAACATTATTAGCATTTTTCAACCTACTTATCAGTGGGAATCGCCTCGTTTAAGTAATGTCCGATTACATCCTGTAAGATTGAGAGGAGTTATATCAGTTTAGAAAAATCCTCACCAAAATGTGACAAAAATTACCTTTACAAATACACATTGGTCAACTAATGTAGCTGGACAGCAAAATGTTTCAATATTTTCAATGACGTTTCAGTATATAAAAGAAGTGAGATCTTTAAAAATATTGTCCTTTCCAAACACAGTAAAATTTTAAAAAGTTACTTAAGTGATACGAGTATATTCATACTTTTATAGTACCTATGTGGACAGCCTAAAACAGGATTTTTAATGCGAAAATGTCCTCAGGTTAGTTCTAATATAAGACAACGTACAAAGAGGGTGATTGTTTTATGATATGGCATGTACGGGCCACATCGTACATTTCGATGGAAGCGCGCCGCGTGTGCTGTTCCAAGTTGAGAGTGCGGAACACTAATCTATGTGCTGACGAACCGAACAGAACCGCGAGAGGAGCGCACTTGCTGCATGTGTTGAGGTTGGACAGCGCAAGACGGTGGCCGTCGTTCCCTCCCCCCCACACGGCGCACACGAGGTGTCGACGAGACGCGTACAGCGGCGCATGCGCCAATGGAGCCTTCTGGCCGCACTATAAGCCCGCGGCAGGGGCGCAGTTACACCGCAGTTGCATCCGTGAAGTCGGCCCCTTCCAGCGTGCTCTGGAACGGAGAGGACTTCCTGCGACTCTCAAGCGAGCCCAAACCTGTTGGCGCACAACATGTCCGCGAGTTCGTTCCGTTTATGATAAGCGAGTGATTTCTTTCCCGTCAAAGATGTGTTGTCGACCCGGTCGAAAGCAGCAGTGCTTACTAATTTCAAATATAAATTTAATTAGTTGAATTGATGAGAATCTAAATTATTTCTTGGATGTTAAAGCATTGCGTGTACATAATAGTTTTGACTGATACGACAAAACCATAGGAGTCAAAAGTGTGACTTTCATACCTGAAAAATTTACCGTATCTGTATATAAAATTTTCCTTATTTATATGTAGTGGGAATGGAAGTTCATCAAATTTAATCTCAAAATATCATAATTCACGTATAACAAATTTTAAATTTGTGCTGAGAGGTTTTAAAGGGAAATTTGTAAATTTTGAAGTGTGAATTTAGTTCCTTTTTCTTTGCGTATGTGAATCGTACCCCATTCAATTCATATAATTGTTGATGACTTTCAGTGTGAGGCATTGGCGAATTTGGAAAAGATTTAAGGGAATTTCATTGCTTTATTTTCTTTTTTGAAGATTAGCTTGTTGTTAAGTGCGCGATGTGTAGTGAGTGATGAGGCAGCGTGATGCGTACGGTGGAGGAGGTGGCGGGCAACTAGCGCCATGTGGTGTCCGCCACCGGGGCAAGAGTGGCGCGTCCAGCAAACGATGTCGTTCGCGAAGCACCACACCAGGAGTGTACTTGGTCGTGGCGGCGGTCGCACTTGGCTGCTACGTGAATGGTCTGCACGGTGACTTCGTTCATGATGACATACCCGCCATCACCCAGAACAAAGACGTCCTCGGAGTCACCTCTCTCACGGACGTGTTTAGAAATGACTTCTGGGGGACTCCCATGAGTGATGTCAACAGCCACAAGTCCTACAGACCCCTCACCACCCTTACATTCAGGTAGGTTAAGTCCTATGAATTCTTATTCCAGCCACTCGTGTGTATGAGAGAAAACTGCAATTGAATCAAATCCGGTACATTTTCTAAAGTTGAATTACAATATTTTATAACAGAGGACGTCTCAACTCATTCAGACATGATTTTTTCTCACGCATAATTTTTTGTATGAGAACAGCAGTCCTTAGAGAACAAATAATGTGCCTCATTGGTCAAAAGAATATTTGGACCTTGTGTTTATATTTATGACATCACGCAGATATTGCAGTGAAAAGTGTCATTGTTTACTTGAAACCACTTACGAATATATGCACTACTACTACTACTACTACTACTACTACTACTACTAATAATAATAATAATAATAATAATAATAATAATAATAATAATAATAATAAT
Source organism: Anabrus simplex (assembly GCF_040414725.1). Taxonomy (NCBI): domain Eukaryota; kingdom Metazoa; phylum Arthropoda; class Insecta; order Orthoptera; family Tettigoniidae; genus Anabrus; species Anabrus simplex. Next base: position 124,319,129 of record NC_090267.1, on the reverse strand, counting down.
TTTTTAAAGACCCTTGAATATCTCAAACTCACAAATGACGTAAGTAAACTCCGCAGTATTTCTATACAGTGCCGGGGACCAATTACACAGAGTTGTCACATTTAAATACCCCCAGATTTTACTGTCCTTAACGTGGATCAAACACTACAATTTCTTGAGGAGAGATAGAAAATGACTGACGACTATCCCATTGAAGTCGACGTGCAGTAGATGAATCATATATAAGACGAAGAAAGAAGAGAGATAGAAGTATGTATTCATTAGAAAAAGATTCAAAGTTTTGTGACTATCTTACCTTATACATGGTCACCTATTGTTGTTAATTTATACTTGCGACTCGATAAGTCCCGATACAACATGCCACTGAAAACAAAAGTTCATGAGCACGTATAAGCAATTAAAGAGTGAAAACTGAGATGAAGGATTAGAAAGTAAGTTCAAAAGTAAATAATGGACATTTGGTCTGAATGAGTAAGACGTCCGAAGAAAATATGTTTAGAATTGATGGTAAAAATATGGATTACCTTTATATTAAGTACGTTATATATACCTGTTTGTATCAATAAACCTTATCGTGTTCCTATACGAAAACACCTCTAAGAAACAGTCAATACAAGATGGATTATGGTAACGCAATTTCAGATTTAAAAAAATGATAAGTTAAGAGTTTATTTCTTAATTGGTATAGTATTATTATACGACTTTTTTGATTGTTCCTTGAACTATTGATTTTCCTTCAATTTAATGTGAAATAAGGTCACAGTAAATACTTTAATTTCGAAACATAACGATCTTTTAATATTTTGATTATTTTTAACATGTCTCCATGTTCGATTCATTTCCTGAAAAACAATAAAAATATATCTTTAAGACAAATGTATTTATGATACTTTAATATAGGTTACGATCGTATTTAGCACTATGAAAAGTGAAATTAAATACTTTTAATTACCATATAATTACAGATTCGTTTCTTAAAGGAATATAGCCTAAATTATTAATGTATTGAGCGATAAAATGCACGATGTTAGGCGTTGTTTTTACGTGGACTTCTGCAATTCATAACTCTCTTTTCTATTATTGTTATTAGTAAAGCCAAGACATATAAAAATGGAGCAATAATTTTCAATGCACTAGTGTATATTCTGCGATTTATTTGTATGAATTTCATGAGTTAGTTTGCTCTACTCTATCTTGGGTTTTAAAGTGGAAGGATTTACACACTAATTGTCATTGTAGCGTTATTCCGAGCAAATAAACTGCTGAAATGAGTAATAATCCCTATACAAACATTTCGTAAACCTTTTCCTACGGGAATTTGAACTTACAGTGGTCTAATAAAGTAGGTATCTCTAAAGGTCATGAAAGTTACCCTCGATACGAACGTGGCCTAGGGCAATGCAGAATGCCTTAGAGTTGGGTCGTAGTTCCGATTGCGCTCTAACAGGAAGAATTGAGTATCTGTACGTTATCTGAAATTAAATAGGGGATTTATATAATAGCACGTCAGTAAGTAAATAAGCAGAAAAGAAAGTAACTTTCAAGTGCATCAGAAGCAAGTCAACAGTCAAATAAATCCGTTTAATGGAGATAAAATGATTATTCTTAATATAATACTCCATATAAACACACTGCAGAGATTTCGGAAACATGAAATATTCATCCAACGTGGCAAGAACTGTACATAAATAGGTATTCATTATTTTCTCTCTTAATGATTATAGAACATAAGAAAGTTCTCGTCCATCAGCATGAAGGCGTACTTTTAACGGGTGCTAGAGATAACATTTCCAATGAATTTGACTCAAGTTATTTTCTACAGTAGCCTTTAACCTTGATTACCGAAATATCGTTTATACTTATGATAAAAAGTTAATAACATGGAAGTAATTGCTTTATTTTAATGTAAGTACTTCAAAAATAAACACTTAAGTCATGTGCAAACTTAAAATAATTTCATATTCGGTTTAAGAAAGTCACGTTGCTGGACACTTAAGCCTGGTATCGTAGAAGACCGATACGAAAGCTGACCCTGTATATGGACTAACGACTAGTTATTTTCTCACACACGAACTGATAACTGAATTAGTTTGCTTATATATTACACAAACTAATCTAGTTAATGAAAGTGGCTAAAGCAACGTAGAGTAAGACACAGAATGTTCAAAATGATTGATCATGCCGTGAAACTTTCTTAAACCCCAGGTTGTATGGAAAAGATCATAATGAACGTGCTAATACTTGATGTAAAATTGAAATAAATCTAATAGGCTAAGGTAAATTGTAGAAAAGTATTTTAAGTCATCAAGTCATTATAATTGGAGAACACATTCACAAGGAGTGTTTGCATTTTAATTCGGGGTTGATATATGCTGTATGTTCGGAGAATATTACGTAATTTCTTCTGGTATTGCATATATTCATTACGAATCATTATCAGACTTCGTCCTTGTCCCCCTCATGCGTTTTTTCAAAATCTAATGTAAAGTCCATCACATGCAGTTTAAGTAAGAGAGTGCACATACGATCAGTACTGCGAGGAAAATAAAGAATATAAGTTTTCTCAACTCAACGAGTGTTCCGTCCTTACAGGGAATGGGCTTGCTTAATATAGTTTTTACTTTCTTAATAATTTGAACACCATTCCTTACTTTGTTGCAATAGTCACCAAACGAGCACAGATACAATAGTTCATGAATGATATACATTTCACTGTTTATGTAACACACTACGCAGTAATTCACGTATATTACAACAAAGAAACGAGCTTCCAAGATAGTGTAAGATGAATGAAGTATACTATGTTTTCCAAAAGCGTTCTGTATACCAATTAGATGTACATTAGAGCAGCTATCTTCTTCTTCTATTTTTTTTTTTTTTTTTGCTAGTGGCTTTACGTCGCGCCGACACAGATAGGTCTTACGGCGACGATGGTATAGGAAAGTCCTAGGAGTTGGATGGAAGCGGCCGTGGCCTTAATTATGATACAGACCCCGCATTTGCCTGGTGTGAAAAACTGAAACCACGGAAAACCATCTGCAAGGCTGCCGACAGTGGGATTCGAACCCACTATCTGCCGAATGCTCACAGCCGCGCGTTCCTAACCGCACGGCCAACTCGCCCGGTATATTAGAGTAGTCCCAGAAGGGAAAATACATATCCTGAAATATTAAAGGAGCATATTTTTCAAATATGGACTTGTGATAGTTGCTCTAAGCAGCAAGGCAATGAATATTTCGTTTCCAAATAAACCCATTGCAAAGATCAAACTGGTATGGGAGAAAAAACAGTAGAGCTCTTGTTTAACGGATATCAAGTCCTTACTCCCACTGTACTTGCTTCATTTCTATGCCTTATTAGTAATTACGAAGGGAAGAGTTTCATTAAAAGACACGTTTATCGACGAGTTACTCTGGAATGAAAACCAATTGGTATTATAGTAGCAAATAATAATAATAATAATAATAATAATAATAATAATAATAAATTATATGACAAATTACTTGTAGTTTTTGCAGCCTGGCTGCAGCTTCCCATAGGCAAAAGCCCACGGATGATGGGCGGCATCTGTCGTGTGCGGCATTGCATGTATTTGTAGTGCAGGGGAGAGATGTGTGTTATGGTGTGAGTTCCATAGAAGTGTATAAACTGCAGAAATATCCACTTTCAGAGCCATTAAATTAATCAACCGCGTTCAAAATCCACAGTCCGGCTGGAAATTCAACCTAGGTCCTATCAGATTAAAGGTTAGATTGCTACCACTCAGCAAGGAAAAAGCACAAATAGACTACGGGTATCTTTTCCAAATCCTATGACTTATGTTGATTTAGGGCAGTAACTCCCACACTGTTTAAAACTATCACCAAAAACCCCATCCTCAAGCGCAGATGCTGAAAGAAAATGATGGTATCGCTATAAAAATGAATAAACTGTAAGTTGTCGGAGAACGACGCACTGGCTTGATGACAGTCTGTTTGACCATATTGGAAGGATAATCTCACAAGTACATTAGTACATTAGAATGATAGTAACCACATCTTACAGCAGTATTAACCTTGAGTATCTCCTTTCTTATCATAGGCTTTTTGTCCGGCTGCATGGTTGGCATTTAGCATACTGGCCTTTTGTACGATGAGTCGCGGGTTCGATTCCCACTCTGGTCGGGGATTTTAACCTCAGTTGGTTCATTGCTTTGCCTCGGAGACTGAGTGTTTATGCTGTCTTCAACATCAGAATTCGCCTTAAGAAGGGCCCCATCCTCACTTGTCAGTCTGAAGCCCTGAAGATGGTTTTCCGTGGTTTTCCATTTTCACACCAGGCAAATGCTGGGACTGTACCTTAATTAAGGCCACGTCCGCTTCCTTCCAACTTCTAGGCCTTTCCCATCCCATCGTCGCCATAAGACCTATCTGTGTCGGTGCGACGTAAAGCCCCTAGCAGTATTACCATAATTATTATAGTATTTTTAACAAATAAGTGTCGGAAAATTAAACTATGGCGTTAAAAATAGAATAACACACAACGGATAACCCTAGGTGAAATGCTGACACATACCGAATTACGAGATAATAAAAAGCTATGCTGTATCTTCCACTAGAGTAGATCAGGCATTCTGTTGAACTAATGAATATTGCAGTAACTTGTGTAAATTTGCTCGGTGGTGGGGGAGAACTGTATGAAATGACTCGGTGGCATTAATTTGTGAATGAATTAATGAAGCCGTTGTGGGCTCCGTTAGAGAGTCCTGAGGGAACCTGCGAACACTACGATATCTTATCTCACTTTGCACCTGCAGCCACGTATAATTGATCCCCGCTCACACGGATAGGCAGTTGGCGCCTCAGCTTACCTGGTTGGCAATTGTGAGGAACATGCTACCCCTACAAATGAGATCATTGTCTCTAGCATGTTAAATATCCCTTATCACAGTGTTTCCAAAGCATATCTGCAGGTCGTACACATGTTCCTCGTATACTTATGATTCATCGATTTATTTTTTCACGGAATTTTCAAAAATATTGGAATGTTCTGTTTAATTTGTAAAGAATCTGTCGGTGATGGGTAGTTTCAGTGACATGAGCGTCATTTGAGTAAATAAAATGCTCCTACGGGAGAAACCTATTAGTAGCGCGGTTCAGGTCACACGTAGCTTAGAGCATGTAATCAGGAGGTGGTGAGTTCGGATCCCCACTGTATGCAGCCTTGAAGATTGTTTCCGCGGTTTCTCATTTTTACACCTGACAAATGCTGGGGCTGCACCTTAATTAAGGCTACGATTACTTCCTTTCTAGTAATAGCCCTGCCCTATGCCATATTCATCATGAGATCTGTCTAAGTCGGTGTGACGTAAAATCCAATAGTAGAAAAGGAAAAGTGATAGAGAGTAATGTGTACAGGCTCCATATCAAGATACTTTTTCTGGCGGGTATAAACATAATATAATCGAACCGATTTTATGAATATACCCTTACTACTTTTATATGATTTCCGTGTAGAACCTAGGCTTTATTTAGGCCTTACCTTGCTAGTTGTTTAGCGTTGCACTGACACTTGCAGGTTTCCGGCAGCAAACGAATACTCTACCATGTGTCCTTTAACCTCAGTATTTTTCTCAAAAATCTGCGAATACAGAATACCTGGTTATGATAACGCCTGCGTATCCTGTATATTACGCGAACCTGTTCTAGAGCCCTGAGCTCCAGAGTGCTGAATGGGAACTAGATCTCAAGAAAAGGTTCGCGTACTGTAATCACACTCAGTTATAGGAACAATCGCATCACGCGCGCTATGAAGATGATTTTGAACTCTTTACTTAGCTTTGCGTCTCGGCAGACCTTTACTGAAAAAGAGTTAAATCCCCGTGGTATTTCTTTGGCCAATAGATTTTATCATTGAAGTGGGTGACAGTTCTTAACCCTAAACTACGGACGTTAACATTTTGTGCGTAGTTACTGACGTGAGGTCCCACGGACCACCATTACAAATATGGATTAGAAAATGCCATAGTGTTAATTCTGTTGTAATAACTGTGCATTCTAATAAATCACACATTATTGAATTAAAATACATAAAACATAATCAGTTTATATCAGTATTAAGGCACCAAAATACTATTACTTTTAAGGTTGCAGTTTCTATGGTACAAAACAAGAGACTTTGGAAATGTCTGAGTATTCGCAGTGTGTAACACATATTTACATGACTGCATCCTAAACAAAGTGTTCATATATTGGACCATATTTAAAGGTGATTAAAATAATTATCACATGAAACAGAAAAAAAGTGCAACACTTCCTTTACCTTCTGAAACAAACTCCCTTCCCGAGATTTTTAAATAAAAGTCCCTCTTTGTTTAGAAAAAAAAATGGGTCAATCAGTCTCAGTTTTGACAGTGCAGGATTATCATTTATAATCCACATGTCAATTCAGTGCGAATATTTTTACTTCACTATTAAAAGTACATTCATGTCCTTGTGCCCTTCCAGCACACTCCCAATAGAGGTGAGCTGCATGTACCATTTTGACCATATGCCAGGCCTCCTGCCATTTTTAAATCTTTGGCAGTACTGGGAATTGAACCCGAGCCGTAGAGGATGTCAGGTAATAGTGCTAACTATTACAATACAGAAGCGGGCATTTCGCAAATGAGAAATATAAAGAATCGCACTTGGTTACACAACTACGGATGTGAAGATGATGTTTATTATTATATTATATTATATTATATTATATTATATTATATTATATTATATTATATTATATTAGGGCCGATGACCTTCGATGTTAGGCCCCTTAAAACAACAAGCAGCAAGCATATTATATTATATTATATTAGCTGTAGTACCCGGCGTTGCACGGATAGTTTCTGAATATTTACCTTTTATATTTGCATTACCAGTTAGTTATGTGTGATGTGAATTTTTATAGAATTCCTTTTTGACTTGCAGATTGATATGTTATGATCTATTATGTAGTTTTAAAATTATTTATATGTGTTTGATTTCAAGTTTTAGATTATTTAATTTTCGAGTAAAACTTCGTCCTTATGGAAGCTCGAATCGACTGCGTAGTATTTGATCCTGTCAAAAATTAATAAGTGATAACTATATGTATTTAGCCGTCGCACTATAGATACGATGTACAGGATTTCAACTGTCAATGAGACTGTCCCCCTCCCGTCCTCCACCACTAAGAGATATAAAATCTGGATTGTCACCATTAATCTCAGTGAGCCAGAAAACTGTAGATTCGACACTGTTTTCGATAATTTTTATATCTCACTCCCCCTCACCCACACCCCAAAGGGGGCTGAACATGAATTTAAAAAATTTCGGAGTGTCACTAATTATTTCAGCTACCACGAAAACTATGGATTCGATAATATTCTAGATTATTTTTATACCTCCCCCCTCGCCCCCTGCCCATAAGGGTGCTAGGGGTGTCTTACCCTCACGCGGTTTGTCTCCTGATACTAATTGATAAGTGTACCAAGTTTGGTGAAATTGCTCCAGTGGTTTAGAAGGAGATTTGTCATTTACACACCCACACCCACACACCCACACCCACACACCCACACACCCACGCACACACATACATCAATTTTTATATATAGTAAGAAGAAGATAATATTTTTATATGTAGCTTTTCGATTAATTTTATATCTCACCCCCCTTCGCTCCCAACTTGGACTTGCAAAAAATCCGGAGTTATACTATTCATCTCAGAGACCCTGAAATCTATGGATTCGAAACTGTTTTTAATTATTACTATATATCACCCCCCCCCCCTTTGCTCCCCACCTAAAAGGGGGTTGGACTTTAAAAAATTCTAGAGTATTACTTTTCAACTCAGCGACCCCGAAAACTATGAATTCGACACTATTCTCGATTATTATTGTAACTACCCCCCTCCCTGACCTTCTCCCTTAAGGGCGCTAGGGATGGCTTAGCCCCCACAGTACTCGTCTCCCGATAGTAAGTAATACGTGTACCAAGTTTGGTTAAAATTGCTCCAGTGGTTTAGGAGGAGATGTGTCATTTACACACACACTTCCATTTCTATAAATAGTAAGATTTGTATACTCGTACTTCACCCCCTTTCCATCCCCGCCCAAAGGAGTCCTATGAGTGCCTTAACAACAGTATATTTTTTCCAGATATTAAGTCTTATTTGTACCAATTTCGGGTGGCAGCTATGCCCAAACGTACATACATAATCTCACTGCTCTAGAATCCTGGAGCTGACGTTGCCGTGGTTACGGCAGTTCATTTCTTTATCCGATTCCTAGAGCAGGGGTAGTGTGGTGCCAATATCTCCGTAACGGTTGGTTTTAGGGCCTTAAAACATGGTTTTCGGGCCCGTGGGGCTTACCGAGCTTTGTTCTTTTCGTCAAGAGGATTGAATTGAGCTTTGTCTCGTCCATATACGACAAATTCGATATTTTGCCTATAATAGTACAAGAAAAAAAACGGTTTTCGTATAAAACCCCCGTCTTTTCAAAGATTTTAAAATAATATGCATATCGAAACCTTCCCCGGGGTGAGTATACTCTAAATATGAAGTTTGGTTGAGATCTATCCAGCCGTTTCGACGTGATGGTGGAACAAACAAACAAACAAACAGACAAACAGACACGAACAACTTTATTTATAAGATTATATTATATTATATTATATTATATTATATTATATTATATTATATTATATTATATTATATTATATTATATTATATTATATTATATTATATTATTCTGCCTTTGCTGGTGAGATGTAGCCTTTACCGTTTACTATATATTCTTTTACGGGCTGGAATAAATGTGTTACTTTCATCGATCTGTCTCAGTCTCACTCTTGGCTTTGACTATATGAAAGTGACCGAGGTATGAGCGATGCTAGCAACACCATTCCCTATGCAGCCAGTCCCTGTTAGGAATGATGTTAAAATATCGCTCATTGGGTCGGTTGTTGCATGCATTTCAGTGGGTTTGGCAGACTGATATATAATAGCAACTTCTGGCTCGGTGAGGAAAGCAACGGGAATCTACCTCACTCCTCGTTTCCTAGCATGCCTCTTCAGTGACGCCTAGGCTATGACAGCTGTTGGCGGAGCTGTGGAGGATCAAACCAACCTTCGAGCTGAATACCGAACCTACACATACATTATTATTATTATTATTATTATTGTTATTATTATTATTATTTTATTCGTTGTGCCCAACTGTGGAGCGCGTTTGAACTTATTTTGCACATTGTTTCTTCTTGTTTTCTTCCCAATATCCCTTCATTTTTTCACTGTGTTCCTTTCTACATGTTTCTGTCCAGCCTGTATTTTTTCTTGTTGGTTTCTCTGCGAATTTATGTTTGTTTCTAAATTTTATTCTATCTTGAATGGTTTCGTCCTCAATACCCATTTCTTGTAGATATTCATGAATTTCTGCTAACCAATTGTTGCGGATTTTCAAGGTTAGAGCTAGATTTAGAATTTTCTTTGTCAGCCTGTTGTTATCCATTCTGTGTAGGTGTCCGTAGAATTTTAGTCGTCTCTTTCTGATGGTATCTGCGATTTTTTCGGTGAATTGAAAAAATTCGTGTGGTTTCTTTTTCATCCAAATTCCATTTTCGAACTTTGGTCCTAGGATTTTTCTGAAAATTTTCCTCTCTTGTTTCTCAATGCTTTTCATTTGTTACCTGCCGCCAATGATCAGTGTTTCAGTTGCATAAAATGCCTCTGGTTTGATGACTGTTATTATTATTATTATTATTATTATTATTATTATTATTATTATTATTATTATTATTATTATTATTATTATTATTATTGAGTGTCTTCCCCACACCAGGTGAGGACTAATTATACTAATTTTACGCTTTCAGCATCCAGGTTCCGTATTGCGGATGTCGAACTATTGTCTGAGGTATCAAAGTTAGGATTATCTTCCCCGCTTATGCATACGTTATCACTCTATCTTGTGTTACACCTATATTAGAAAAGTACTTTTAACAGGCACTTTTATCGTTTCGTGAGATAGAACCGAAATAGGCCGCTTTCCTGCATTTTTCAGAATTTTATCGGGCGATTTCTCAGCACGGCAGGGTACCACCTCGTTGATCTTTAACATCTTCCGATATACCCAGATTTCAAAACCCTGCAGTCGGTTAACTGACGAAGGCTTTAATGTTCAGCTTTTGACACTGTAATGAGGCGCCAACAAAACGTAACTCTTCATGATGTTCTAACGATTTTCGCGGTTGTGTACAATATGTTTTCCATTGCGGAATCTGGCCTTCATTTATTTATCTGGACGTCAACCTTGCGTTAACTAGTATTTCATAAAATGTAGCACCGGTTCAATTATGATTCTAACAAGCGGTTTTTTTTTTAATTTTCATTTACTTTTATGGCGTGTGGCCTACGGAGAGGCCTGGTGCAGGTATTTCCAACTGACGCAGTATAGGTGAGCAGCGCGTTTTTGAGGATGGGGCGCTACCAAATATGATTTCTAATGCTAAAAACGGTCTACATAATTATTCTTCTTCTTCTTAATCTGTTTACCCTCCAGGGTCGGTTTTTCCCTCGGACTCAGCGAGGGATCCCACCTCTACCGCCTCAAGGGCAGTGTCCTGGAGTTTCAGACTTTGGGCCGGGGGATACAACTGGGGAGAATGACCAGTACATCGCCCAGGCGGCCTCACCTGCTATGCTGGACAGGGGTCTGTGGGGGGATGGGAGATTGGATGGGACAGGCAAGGAAGAGGGAAGGAAGCGGTCGTTGCCTTAAGTTACGTACCATCCCAGCATTTGGCTGGAGGAGAAGTGGGATACGACGGAAAACTACCTCCAGGATGCCTGAGGCGGGAATCGAACCCACCTCTACTCAGTTGACCTCCCGAGGCTGAGTGGACCCAGTTCCAGCCCTCGTAACACTTTTCAAATTTCGTGGCACAGCCGGGAATCGAACCCGGACCTCCGGGGGTGGCAGCTAATCATGCTAACCACTACACCACGGAGGCGGCGGTATACATAATACAAGTTCAAAATCCCCAACCCGGCCGGCTATCAAACCCGGAACCCTCTGAACCTAAGACCTTAAGGCAGACCATTCAGCAAGTTAATAATCATGTTACACGGATTCTAATTCACCATATCATCTGACTCTGGTATAACCTCTCTGAGAGCGAATTAAACGAATTCCTTAGATTGGTAGATCCATCCATTGAACGCTCTTTCTCGTGGTATTTTCCCCGCAGGTGGTTGAAGGTTATCACCCTAAATGTACACTTAAAAGCTCTACAGTCTGACGAACATAAAAATTAATATAAATATTACACTACAACATACCTGTAGAAAACACATTAATAAAGAAGGAATGGCATATTTCGTTCTTAAATAAATCATCAGATTCTGTCAATTCACATTGAATATTTGGTAAAATTTATGTTTATTTCTGTCTAAACATCTATGAAACCGAGCTCGATAGCTTCAGTCGCTTAAGTGCGGCCAGTATCCAGCAATCGGGAGATAGTGGGTTCGAGCCCCATTGTCGGCAGCCCTGAAGATGGTTTTCCGCGGTTTCCCATTTTCACACCAGGCAAATGCCGGGGCTGTACCTTAATTAAGGCCACGGCCGCTTCCTTCCACTTCCAAGGCCTTTCATATACCATCGTCGCCATAAGACATATCTGTGTCGGTGCGATATAAAGCAAAAAAAACAACAACTATGAAAATAGAAATTTGGGACTTACCGCAATGAAGCCCTGCTTTTTCACCATTCCAGCATACACTGCGCGGCATTCAAAAACCGTCGCTCTTTCGTTGGCTTGAATCCAAACGGCTGTCATAGGTTATTCGACAGAAATATACATAAATATTTCCAAATATGGAATGTGACTTGATAGAATTTGGTGGTGTTCTTTGAATGAAACCTGTGTTCCTTTGTTTAATTGTGTGTGTTTTATTCCTCGTTTAATGTTGTTGTTTTTTGCAGGTATGTTATAGTGTGATATTCATAATAAATGGTGTTTCGGCAGGCTGGAAAGATTGTAAGTTTACATTCAAACTGAGTCGACACTGAGAAATATGGCCTCCTCCTTAACAGGTTACCGCCTTTTCACCTTGTGATGAAACGAAATGGCGCATGGCTGTCAGGGCCGGGTGTGTCTTCGGGGAGGGGAATGAAAACATTCCCCTTGGTCTTTTGAGTTGACGCTCGTAGGCGACCTGTGCGTCTTGATCAGGATGAAGTGATGATGAAGACGACACTTTACCCAGCCCCGTGCCATGGAAATTAACCAATTATGGTTAAAATTCCCGACCCTGCCGGAAATCGAAACCGGGACCACTTTGTATTACTTTGAGTTTATTATAATAATATTGCGTGCATATGGGATATTTTAAAAGAGCACCACCATTGGAAATTCGGATATTTTGAGACACGTCGTCCAGGAACCAAACTGACTCGATAAACCGGTTTCGGGAATTGGGATATTTTGGGACGAAACGCTGAGATTCACCCAGCCTTCCCCAAAAATGAGTACCTAATCACACACTCTCTGTGTGTGTATGTATGTGTGTGTGTGTGTGTGTGTGTGTGTGTGTGTGTGTGTGTGTGTGTGTGTGTGTGTGTGTGTGTGTGTGTGTGTGTGTGTGTGTGTGTGTGTGTGTTGGTTTGAAGACGACCTACCTAGACAGGTCTTACGGAAAACGAAGCAACCGTGGCCTTAATTAAGATAAAGTATATTTGCCTGGAATGAAAATATAAAACCACTGAAAACATCTTCAGGGCTGTCGATGGTGGCATTCGAAATGACCGTCTCCTACTACTCGGTCTAGTTTAATTCCTGGGGCCAAAGGTGTGCGGGCTTAGAGCTAAACTCTCTCCCCAACACAGTACCGAGGTTAAGATTAGTTGAAGGTTTCTACCTTCCACTACTCCAACGGCCTTCCCAACCTATTCGGAGACAGTTTCACTTCCCTGCTTTGCACTTAAATAACCTTTCATCAAGTATCAATACTACCGAACTATAATGTAACTTCAGATATTTCACGTAATTCTGTATTCTGTCACGGTTTCATTGTCTTCAACTAAGCTTTATTAGTGTTAATACAACTTCTTTAATATTACTTACAAAGAATATAAGCAAAATTCTATTTGCTCACTTTGCTTATAATAAAATAAGTTCACTGGTGTATCCACAAATTGATTTTAACGCTTCAGTGACTTCCACCGCACCTACATCTCAGTTTGAAACGATTCTGCGTATTCCAAGAAGATTGCAAGCACATGACGAACGTAAAACGTAAGACATTCTCAACAGTCACACAATATACCGGGATTTCTAGGAATGTCGCACTGTAATGCTTAGCTGTGATACGTATTACAGAAGGAACAGCTGCAGTCGAGAAGTTTCAAACACGCTTGTTGCACTCTTCGTTGGCATTTAGATGTCAAAGACTTTCTGCAATTCGCGATGAGATGGAGCATTGCTACGTATCCTTTGGGATACAAGTAACAAGATACTTATGTTCTCAAATAATTATAAAAGTCTTGAGACCTAAGGTGTCGTGTGCATACCTGTATGTAAATTTTGACAGTCCATTTTTTTAACTTGATGGGAGACAACCTGGAACTCTATTGAGCATGATATTGCTAATTTCTTAATTAATTTGGTGATACTAAAACCGAATGTGTCACAAGATCTTCTGAAAAAAATCGCACGTGTTGCCTTTCCCAGATCAATGCCCAAAACGTTCAAATAACTTAAAGAAATATGCGTTACTCTTTTTACAATTTGCTCTAAGTCTCACGGATACATATAGGTCGTATGGTGACAATCGGATAAGAAAGGGCTAAGAGTTGGAATAAAGCGACCATGGCCTTAATTAATGTACAGCCCCGGCATTTTCCTGGTGTGAAAATGGGAAACCATGGAAAACCATCTTCAGGGCTGTCGACAGTGGGATTCGACTACACTATCTCCCGAATACTGGATACTAACCGCACTTAAGCTATTGTAGCTATCGAGGTCGGTAAATACAGTATGTGTAATTGAACTGATAAATCATGTTATATCCGACCCATTAGGGCTGAATATCTTACACCTCATGCCTTTGCTGGCCAGGTCTAGTGTTCACAGTGCACTATGTGTTCTGGTATGGGCCAGAGCAGAGGTGCTCACGCTGGTCATTCCGCCCCGCGGGCACCCAGCACTGTAAATGGGCGGGCTGGCAGGCGAAGTTCTCCCAGTCACTCTCGATCACTGCGGTGATATCCGAGTTTGAAATGGAGGCAAAAATAATGAAACAAAGAGGGCAAAAACGCCCGTCATTTTCAGTTTACGTTGTAAGAAATTAATTATTTACGTTCATTGCAATTTATGAGTCTTAAAATTTAGGAAACGAGATTTCCACTTCCGGAGGTGCACATGGCCCTGAGGTTCACTCAGCCTACACCGAAAATGAGTACCAAGTTAATTCCTGCGGGCAAAGGCGGCCGGGCGTGGAGCTAACCACTCTACCCCATCAAGTGCCGAAGTTACGGATAGTGGAAGCCTTTACCTTCCACTCTTCCAAGGGCCTTCATGTCCTGTACGGAGATGACTTTGCTTTACTTTTTTGCAGTTTATATATTTTGACCGTTAAAGCGTTAGACCTACAACCTCAAATTCTTTTGCAATGTATGTAATGAATTACAATTAAATTTTTAGAGGTGCTTTAGAAGCATTTCTAACATAATGCAGAGTTAAGGTGATTAATCTGTGGCTTGTGGTTGCTTGCGTTAAAATTATATGATTAACTCACCAACAGTCCAACTATACTTACCGGGAATAACATCAGTTAGGTTATTTATTTGAAGGCATGCCGTACGGTACATCTACCTGGAAGATATATTTACGTTGTTGTTTTACTTTAAGGCGACACTCCGGAGACACAAATCGATGATTTGGTCATTTTGGTGATATTATTTTATGACTGAAATTGAAAGGATTGAGTTTTTTTTTTTTTTTTTTGTCACGAAGTTATTCCTCTGAATTCAAACAATATATCACTGTAATAATGCTTTGTTTGCCAATTGTAATCTTACATTTAAATCCTATTTTTCTCCCATAATCTTCTTCTTCCTTTCCTACCGCTTTTCCCACACCTGTGGGGTCGCGGGTGCGAAATGTGTCGCACATGTGGATTTGGCCCTTTTACGGCCGGATGCCCTTCCTGACGCCAACCCTATATGGGGGACGTAATCACTATTGCGTGTTTCTGTGGTTGTTGATAGTGTAGCGTGCTGTGTTGTGTTGTGTGAATATGAATAGGAAAGTATTGGGACAAACACAAACACCCAGTTTCTGGGCCAGGAGAATTAATCAGAAGCGATTAAAATCCATGACCCGGCCGAGAATCGAACCCGGGACCCTCTGAACGGAAGGCCTCAGTGCTGACCATTCAGCCAATGAGTCGAACCCATTTTTCTCCCGCAGTATTCTACCAAATGTAACAAAATTTGATGGTATATGTATCAAAACTACATTAAGAAACCTGCGTGTGGAATGTTTGATTGTAGACTTTTTACAAGTAGTCGGGATTTTTAAGTCCAAAATTTTAGAACGTAAAAATCACACAAACTTTAATACGATGTATCTCCTGATATAAATATGTGCAGAGAAATCGATACGTAGTGCTTTCAAAAGAAGTATTATCTACATAATTACGAATGTACATTAACATGTTAATTGAATTCCATGAAAAATGGAATTAAAAATCTCCAAAAAATTATTTTGGAAAACCTTTTAATTGTATATGAAAGAAATGTTCGTGATATCTCTACTTTTATGTAGGTGAAATTCCCATAAAGTTTCGTGAAAATTCAAGCATTAGGCAAAAATATCCTTTTTATATCCCAAGTGTCGCCTTGATCTTGGATAGTACATATCTATATCCTCACCCTTAATGAAACTCCCTCTCACCATTTTGAGCCTAGGTATTATCACCTGACGCTTGTTAAATTTTAAACACTATTTTCAGAAGTTCAGTGAACAGGCAAACTCACACAACACTACAACATTGTGCGAACTCAAGCAGTAAACTTGTTGAATTAAGTAAATATATTACATTTCCTAAATGAATAACAGGAATGTTACATTTTAAGAAATGGAAATACTGTCATTTCCATGCAAGGGATTGTAAATCGTAGCTCGTACGCTTAAAGCCTGTACCTTTGCTAATTGTATCACAAAATTATTATAACGTGTTAGTGTTCTTTGAATGTATAAATTAATACAAATATTGAGCGCAGTATAAACCAAATCGGAATATCATGACAAGGTCGGTTAACATGCACGCTGGGTCAAAAGACGACTTCCGGCTTTTAGCCACATCCGTTAGTTAAAATGTAGCGTTTAATACACCTTACATGAAAAAAAATTAAAACGTATACAGATTCCTTTCTCATGTTGAAAACATTAATTTCTTAGCAGAAAATGTAGCGTCCCCATACTACGAGAAACGTAAAATTAAGCAATTTCCTCAATTGTGCCGAAAGTTGAAGGGTTAATGGGCACGAAAGTTTTTAACTTTACTACGAGAAACGTAAAATTAAGCAATTTCCTCAATTGTGCCAAACGTTGAAGGGTTAAAGGGCCCAAAAGTTTTTAACTTTACTACGAGAAACGTAAAATTAAGCAATTTCCTCAATTGTGCCGAAAGTTCAAGGGTTAAAGGGCCCGAAAATTTTTAACTTTACTACGAGAAACGTAAAATTAAGCAATTTCCTCAATTGTGCCGAAAGTTGAAGGGTTAAAGGGCCCGAAAGTTTTTTACTTTACTACGAGAAACTTAAAATTAAGCGATTTCCTCAATTGTGCCGAAAGTTGAAGGGTTAAAGGGCCCGAATGTTTTTAACTTTACTACGAGAAACGTAAAATTAAGCAATTTCCTCAATTGTGCCGAAAGTACAAGGGTTAAAGGGCCCGAATGTTTTTAACTTTACTACGAGAAACTTGAAATTAAGCAATTTCATCAATTGTGCCGAAAGTTGAATGGTTAAAGGGCCCGAAAGTTTTTAACTTATGAGTCATGGATAGTTCTACCCAAAAAAAATCGAAAATCACTTCCAACCTCAATGCAGTTCCGGAAAAGCAGCCTAAAATCGCTTGTTACATTACTCGTTCCCTTTTATTTCGAATTCTAAGCAAGTTATCTTATTTACATAATCTTTCTGTAATGTGTTCCTTGTTTCAACACTCTCATTCGTTTTCTGATTTTTGAAGAATGACCACACCGAATGTACACTGACTGAGCAAATATCATGGAATAGCGGAGCACTGATCCGCAGATGAGTTGCCTGCGCACCACACGCCCCCTGTGCCAGCGGCAGTTGTATAGGAGACCTTGTGAGCAGTGGCTGTGCATATGACAGGTAGAACGTCGTCGAGAGCTGACACCGTTCGAACGGGGTCGGTGCCCGACGGATGGGAAGTGCGTTTTCGGAAGTGGTGCGGGAATTCGGTTTCACACGATCAACTCTGTTCAGGGTGTATCGTGAATGGTTGAATGTGGGTGTCACCGTCAACAACAGACGAACGACAGGCCGTCCAGCCACCCTCGATGACCGTGACCGGCGACATCTGAGACGGATTGTCACGGACAACTGTGCAACAAATAACAGGCTCAATTCAACGCAGGCCGTGCTAGACACGTCTCCCAGTGTACAATCCGTAGGAACATGGGTTCTATGGGGTTTGGGAGCCTGCGTCGCACACGGGTGCCACTGTTAACCCAACGTCATCGGGCACAACGACGCGCATTTGTCGCCAGTCACCAGGGATGGATACTGGATCAATGGCGTAACGTGATATGGTCGGACGAATCACAGTTTCAATTGCACCATGGCGATGGGAGGCACCGTGTATGGCGCAGACCACATGAAGCGATAGATCCCGCCTCAAAGGTGCGGTCCAGGGCGCTGCTGTCTCTGTTATGGTCTGGGGTGCATTTTTCTGGTATGGACAGGGCCCCCTAATTGTTCTGGAAGAGACTTTGAATGGTACACGGTATGTTGAGCTGCTCGGAGACCATCTCCACCCATTTTTGGTCTTCCAGCGCCCAGACGGTTCAACGGTGTTTCAAGATGATAACGCCCCGCCACATCGTTCCCACTTCGCCCGGGAATGGTTCCAGGAACATGAAGCGGAGGTCCAACGACTGCCGTGGACACCCAGGAGCCCCGATATGAACCCTGTCGAGCATATCTGGGATGTCCTGGAACGCATGCTCCGTGCCATGGATCCTACACCCACGAACAGACCAGCATTGGCGGCCGCCCTGCAGACGATTTGGTGTCAGCTGCGTCCAGAGGACTACCAGGGACTTGTCGACTCACTTCCACGGCGTCTCACTGCAGTTCTCAGGGCCAGAGGAGGCCCCACACGCTATTAGGTAACTATTCAATGACATTTGCTAAGTCAGTGTAGTTATAAAGGTTGAATAAAACTCTTCATTGACTTACATTTGCACTCGTAGTGGTGTTTAAGTGAAATAATGTACTGACTTACATTAGTGCTCGTAGTGGTAGAAAAAGGCACACTGCTAGACTAATCATGGCCGACTGGATCTCTCGCTGCGCTGTAGCTAGAGCGACGCTTTAAGTCGGCCGTGGTCTAATCGACCGGATGATGATGATCCCGACACCACCGTGCGGTACCGTATAGTACCAGTGCATCTTCAGGTTTTCTCATACTGATCATTACTCGTGACATAAATCTGGCAACTCAGCTTTACATTATCCAGGTGGTACTCCCTACAATGCCTGAAATCAACAGCGGGATTTTTTTAATGTCTGCAGCAACAACTGCCTGGAATTTGTGATCGTGTTGAGAGGAATATAAATTCCTACCCGTCTAAGGCAAGCTGTTTTATTTTGTTTATAAATTTTGACGATACAATTTTGTATCACGTGGTTTATCATCTTGAAATATCAGTCCATGACTTGAAATAACAAGCAATTGTTCAGCATGTCTTTGTTTGCTGTTATGACACTAATTATTCCGTTGGTACAGTATGGTACGCACGGCGCTTGCCGTACCTCTCTGTTCCTTTCCTCCTCCTTACTTCTAAGGGCGATTCTAAAGAAACACTTCATACTGTAGTTGCAAATAATGATTTATATGAGGCATTAAATTGTACGATTGTAGATTTTACCAAATATCCATGTCATAACCCACGTGAAGAGCACTTGTATCGCGTCTAATGATACCGTATGTGAACTTCACTAGAGTGGCTTGACGCTGCAGGAGGTTCTACATGTTACTGAAGAAGAGGATACTCGTGCTGAAGCCATATACATCGAGCCAACGGAATAAAATATATTATTCGATGAATATCTGGCTGAGGAAAATGAAGGGGATATCGCAGATAACCTTACGGGAAGTGAACTCCGGGCACCAGCTGAAGTAGTGCTGAAGCAGCAAATTACACACAGGAGTAGAAAATCCATGTGTTATAACGATTCACGGCCCGCGAAGAGAGCCAAATCATCACCTCGTCCACCAGCTATCTGGATGGTGGATGACCTAGTCCCCACAACAGTCCACTTCCATACTGCGAAATTTTCCACTTTTCGAAATATGATGCCACCCGAAATATTTGATTTGTATTTTGACGATGAAAGTGTGAATTCCTTGCGCTCTGAAGCCAGCAAGTATGCGCTGTTTAAAAAAATGAACGAGGTCCTAAAGTAATCCCGAAAAAATGAATATATTCATCGCCATGTTACTTCTAACTGGCTATATGCAAGTGCCACCATCAGAATTAGGAAGGTGCAAAATATTTCTTATTAGATATACATTTGGGAGGTATTTTGAAGGGAAATAAATACACTTCTTTTCTTTTTAGAGTACCTGACACTTCGAGATTCAATGACCTTCATCACTATATCGCTCCAACAAACCATCGCTGACGCTGACCAGCCGCTTGATGCGAATCTCTTGGCCGCACTAAATGCATCAAGTGTAATGTGGGCTTCTGTGTAAACTACTTTTTTCCACTCCAAACTAGTGGAAAGAGGTGAATAAAACAAACTGAAGTCTATAGTAGTGTATTCCTATTTCCTAAACATATGTCACGTCTGAGGTAATGTTATTATTCAGAATTCCCTAAGGGATGTCACAACACCGATTGTTCTTTTGCTTACTGCTAAGTAATTTGTAAGTGGTAGTTTGTAATAATATTAAGCATTAAATTTCATGGTATTCTAACTAGGTAACAATTTCTATGTTTAACCAAAAATGCATGTGAAGCGCCGTACCACGCCCTCACTTAGAAACCAATCATCCAATTTTTAGAAAAATTACTTTAAAATGTTCTCTAACATGTGAAAGCCGGGAATATTTAACAACAATTAAAAAAAATTAAACTCCGGCGTTCCCAGGTTTTAAGGAAAGGATTGCAAAGTTTAGGAATAAATAATATATTCTCATACATTATTGTATGTTATTTGCCTAAAATTCTTACCTCATATCCCTAAGGTGAGTTCAACATTGAGCTGCTTGCCTTAAGGACTAGAACTGTGGACTTCTGAACAAATACATCATTGGTAGAAGCCAAAGACTTAAAAATAAAGCCTTGTATTGAAACACCCGCTTTCGAGGAGGAAACAGATATCACGGCTGGCTTTACAGTCGAAGATAACAGGAAAAAGCCCAATGATAGTCGGCTGAAGCTTAACAGTACTTAAAACTAAGAGACCCATATGGATATATTTCGTGATATCTCAAAAATTCCTTTTTAGGCCGAGAGGGAAATGTGGCATGTAATAATATTTTATGTTGTATAAACACTTTACATGCAACGGTAATGAATGTTGCACAGTGGATATATACAGAGTGAAGCTAAATTCGTGCACTCGGGCGTCGCAGGGCGACTCCTCACATGCCAGCAATAAAAAAATGTCTCTCGCAAAAGTTCGTCCTGCGAGTATATCCGGGAGAAAAAGGTCGTTGAAGAGTGGCAGTCTGGTAACACTGTAGCCACATGTGGGGTAACTACCTCTGTCAGCACGTATTAGCCCTGCTGTACAGTTGGTGCAGTGGATAGAGTTTTGGGTTAGCATGCAGGAGGTCGAGGGTTCGATCCTGGGTTGACGCGCTTTTTCATTTGCTAATTTCCATCGGACATACTGTAACATAGTAAGACACCGTTTTTTAGGTCACATGTATCCTACAATTACAAAATTTAGTAACGCTGAACACGTTGTAACGCATCTAGTAAGCTAGATGAAATGGCGTATGGCTTTTAGTGCCGGGAGTGTCCAAGGAAAGTTCGGTTCGCCAGATGCAGGTATTTTGATCTGACATCCGTAGGCGACCTGCGCGTCGTGATGAGGATGAAATGATGATGAAGACGACACGAACACCCAGCCTCCGTGCCAGCGAAATTAACCAATCATGGTTAAAATTCCCGAACCTGCCGGGAATCGAATCCGGGACCCATGTGACCAAAGGCCAGCCCGCTGAACATTTAGCCATGGAGCCGGACATCTAGTAGATGAAGTGGTGAGAATAAATTCACGCCTACAAGGTGGAAAGGGCGTCTTTCAAAGCTGACCAATGAAAACGAATGTTCGCCCATTTCTAGGATCGTAGTATGTAAGTGCAAGTGATTTATAGAGAACCCGCTGCAATCGCTGTTGAAGATTAAGATGCCATATACCATACCACCTGGACTAGATTTACGAAATAAAAAACATACGCCTCAACCCAGGATCGACCCCTCGACCTCCTGCATGGTAACTCAAAACTCTCTTCGCTGCTCCGACTGTACGGCACGACTAGTAAGTGCTGACAGAATTAGTTACCCTACATGTGATTACAGTGTTGCCAGATTGCCACTCTTCAACGACCCTTTTCTCCCGGATATACTCGCAGGACGAAGTTTTGTGAGAGACATTTTTTTTTTATTGCTGGCATGTGAGGAGTCGCGCTGCGACGCCCGAGTGCGCGAATTTCGCTTCACCCTGTATATAACACTATGTCATTCCTAAAAAGGTTTGCGTAGTGCGTAATATTTAAATTGGCTATAAAAATATCCAAGACCGTGGATATACTCGGAATTCAATAATTATTCTCTGATGCACAGAGAATGATAAATGAGATTAAAGGGTGAAATGAGAATAATTAAATAATTCAGTTTGTTAAATACCTACATCCATGCTACTAATCACCCCTTGCCAGCCAGACCCTGATAAATTGGAGTTTAATAATAGAACGCTGCGTGCAAGCAAACCCATACATACACGTACAGTGGAATACAAACCGGACGATGCGGTCGCTGCCATCGAATTACAACAGGAAAAGTTTATATAGTAATTATTCAGCAGGGCTCTCCCCAAGTAAGCTTTGTTCATGTAGCTTACAGAGTAGGTGTAAAACGCTGTCTGAAGCATATTTAGCAGCTAGCCAGGTAAACTTCTATCGATCGTGTAGCATTCCCCAACACGTCGCACTTATTATAATGCGGAATAAATAGAACTCCTCGGTCCTTGCAGGTCATGATCACGAAATGAGGTTTGTGACGCACGAAATAAATCCACAAAATAGAGAGTTTAAAATTGTGATTCCGATTATTAAATGCACAAGTTCTGTACGGGATACAGGAAAATTTGATAAAGGTAAAACTATTAAACCTTTAGTATTTGCCTATATTACTATCGCTTTCTAGTTAAAAACATTAATATTTAGTACCAGCATCCAATGCAACGAATAAATTACTTTTATGAGGAAGACCAACATATTACTACAGAACATTGTAGAAAAAGTTCAGATTATGAAGACGCGCCTTGTGTGTTAATAATACAGTTATTGGTTATACGTCTCACTGATTATATTTCCGGTTTTCAGAGACGCCGAGGTGCCGGAATATTGGCTCGCAGGAGTTCACTTACGTGCCAATAGATCTATCGACACGAGACTGACGTAATTGAGCACCTTCAAATACAATCGTACTGAGCCTGGATCGAACCAGCCAACTTGGCCAGTGCTTTACCGTCTGAGCCCAGCGAACCTTGCATGAATGGTCCATAAGTAATTCAATAATGGAAGAGCTTGAAGGTAAAATAGGACGGAAGTACACTCAAAGAAGACCAGAAAGAGAAGCATCTGAAGATGTTCTTTGAGAATGCAGGGTTTCTGATCTATGAAAAAGTCAAATTCACAGCGCTAGCCTCATCCACATGGAGGAATTATACAGAGAAACCAGTTAATGATTTATTGAATTACTAAAGACTTTTTCCTAGTGATTTTTTTTTTGCTAGTTGCTTTACGTCGCACCGACACAGATAGGTCTTATGGCGACGATGGGACAGGGGAGGGCTAGGAGTGGAAAGGAAGCGGCCGTGGCCTTAAATAAGGTACAGCCCCAGCATTTGCCTGGTGTGAAAATGGGAAACCACGGAAAACCATTTTCAGGGCTGTCGACAGTGGGGTTCGAACCTACTATCTCCCGAATGCAAGCTCACAGCTGCGCGCCCCTAACCGCATGGTCAACCCGCTTGGTAAAATCATACATCTGTTACTTCTCACTTTTCAATAAGAATTTGAAAATTTCTAAAAGAAATATGCAAATTAAAATTAAGAGAAAGAAGTAATATGATGTAAAAATTTCAACTTCAAATGTTCCACGTACTTAACTATAGCAGCTTTTCCTAGAATACAGTATTTTTCCTCTCTCTTGCAAATCAGATATGAACAGCTTGAAAAGAAGAAGACCCTATACCGACCCTTGCGGAAACCCATTGTTCAGTTTCCCCTGGCTGAAGGATAAAATAACGAAAACTTCGAAAGTAATTGTTACATTTCTACCTTCCTGTTCCTCAACCGGAACTAATGATCTAGATGTTAACGTCTTTCATATTCAAGGATCAATAAATCGTATTTGGAATAAGACCTATTTTTCTTTTTTAATCAATCAACTTGTAAATAAAACAAGGATGAATATGTCACCTTTATACCTCAGGATTACAAATAAGATAGCATAGCATTCAATTCATATGACTAATACTCTCAGACTTGCTGCCACAGATATTTTTTTTCTTTACTAAATCATTGGCTTGCAAGAAAGACACAGCTGTACGCTGAACAGTTGAGCTCAAATGACCCACGCTCTTCCGCTACAAATGCGCTTTAAATACACTCATGTTGTGTGATCCAGCGAACGTACCGTATTATGATTGTGCTGCAGTGGCACAAGGCATTGCCTTGATCTGTTATTAAAATGAACGAAATGTCTCAATGACGGGATTCGTTTTTTTTTTTTTTTTTTTTTTTTTTTTGCTAGTTGTTTGACGTCGCACCGACACAGATAGGTCTTACGGCGACGATGGGGCAGGAAAGGGCTAGGAGTGGGAAGGGAGTGGCCGTGGCCTTAATTAAGGTACAGCCCCAGTATTTGCCTGGTGTGAAAATGGGAAACCACGAAAAACCATTTCCAGGGCTGCCGACAGTGGGGTTCGAACCTACTATCTCCCGAATACTGGATACTGGCCGCATTTAAGCGACTGCAGCTATCGAGCTCGGTAGGAATACGTTTATGATCAATTTAATTTCGTGTGACTATTTCTAGCCGAGTGCAGCCCTTGTAAGGCAGACCCTCCGATGAGGGTGGGCGGCATCGGCTATGTGTAGGTAACTGCGTGTTATTGTGGTGGACGGTAGTGTTATGTGTGGTGTGTGAGTTGCAGGAATGTTGAGGACAGCACAAACCCCAGCCCCCGACCCATTGGAATTAACCAATGAAGGTTAAAATCTCCGATCCAGCCTGGAATCGAACCCGGAACCCTCTGAACCGAAGGCCAGTACGCTGACCATTCAGCCAACGAGTATGATCAATTAATATACAGACACCAAGTATATACATGAAATATCATAACAGAATGAAACATCCGCGCTCTGGTGACGTACAATATAGGCAACACATATACTACTGAAGTAATCAACCGGTAAACTACACTCGATAATAGAGCGCGTCAAATGGCTTAATTATTATTATTATTATTATTATTATTATTATTATTATTATTATTATTATTATTATTATTATTATTATTATTATTATTAATTTATTTTCCATGAATTATTCATACAGTTTGGGATAGTAAATAAATAACATGGCCCTACGTACATATATGTGCCTTTATTCCTACTTCAATAACAGTATTAAATACACTGACTGACATAACAAATGCAACACCAAGAAGGAGTGGTCAGAACTTTATGCCAATTGCAGGGTAGACTGACGTCACTGAGGTATGCTCATGATGTGAAATGCGCCGCTGTGCTGCGCACGTAGCGAACGATAAATGGGTCACGGCGTTGGCGAATGGCCCACTTCGTACCGTGATTTCTCAGCCGACAGTCATTGTAGAACGTATTGTCGTGTGCCACAGGACACGTGTATAGCTAAGAATGCCAGGCCGCCGTCAACGGAGGCATTTCCAGCAGACAGACGACTTTACGAGGGGTATGGTGATCGGGCTGAGAAGGGCAGGTTGGTCGCTTCGTCAAATCGCAGCCGATACCCATAGGGATGTGTCCACGGTGCAGCGCCTGTGGCGAAGATGGTTGGCGCAGGGACATGTGGCACGTGCGAGGGGTCCAGGCGCAGCCCGAGTGACGTCAGCACGCGAGGATCGGCGCATCCGCCGCCAAGCGGTGGCAGCCCCGCACGCCACGTCAACCGCCATTCTTCAGCATGTGCAAGACACCCTGGCTGTTCCAATATCGAACAGAACAATTTCCCGTCGATTGGTTGAAGGAGGCCTGCACTCCCGGCGTCCGCTCAGAAGACTACCATTGACTCCACAGCATAGACGTGCACTCCTGGCATGGTGCCGGGCTAGAGCGACTTGGATGAGGGAATGGCGGAACGTCGTGTTCTCCGATGAGTCACGCTTCTGTTCTGTCAGTGATAGTCACCGCAGACGAGTGTGGCGTCGGCGTGGAGAAAGGTCAAATCCGGCAGTAACTGTGGAGCGCCCTACCGCTAGACAACGCGGTATCATGGTTTGGGGCGCTATTGCGTATGATTCCACGTCACCTCTTGTGCGTTAAATGCCCACCGCTACGTGCAGCATGTGCTGCGGCCGGTGGCACTCCCGTACCTTCAGGGGCTGCCCAATGCTCTGTTTCAGCAGGATAATGCCCGCCCACACACTGCTCGCATCTCCCAACAGGCTCTACGAGGTGTACAGATGCTTCCGTGGCCAGCGTACTCTCCGGATCTCTCACCAATCGAACACGTGTGGGATCTCATTGGACGCCGTTTGCAAACTCTGCCCCAGCCTCGTACGGACGACCAACTGTGGCAAATGGTTGACAGAGAATGGAGAACCATCCCTCAGGACACCATCCGCACTCTTATTGACTCTGTACCTCGACGTGTTTCTACGTGCATCGCCGCTCGCGGTGGTCCTACATCCTACTGAGTCGATGCCGTGCGCATTGTGTAACCTGCATATCGGTTTCAAATAAACATCAATTATTCATCCGTGCCGTCTGTGTTTTTTCCCCAACTTTCATCCCTTTCGAACCACTCCTCCTTGGTGTTGCATTGTCACTGTCAGTCAGTGTATTTAGAATTATATGCTATATAATGCACTTAAATGTATGTCAAACTCTTGTCCCGTTTCTCTACGGGTCCGGTATGAAGTATGACGGGGACAGTCGCATAATCTATAGACGACAGCGCCTGCTGTGTAGTGTTGAGACTACATTAAAACCAGCGGTTGGGGCTGTACCTTAAGCCACGGCAGCTCTCATCCCAGTCCTATCACTTTCCCATCCTTGAGTCGCAGGAAACCTTAGATGTGTTAGTGGGACCTTAAAGCGCTTCTAAAAATGATAAGTAAAAGAATTACCTACAAACCTTCATACTGGCCTTTGTTATCGACAGTTCATCCTAATAGGCTCAGGACAAGTAGCAGACCTACAATTTGAAAGACATTCAAATTTTAACGAGCATGTGTCAATGTGAATCAATAAGATACTTGCCTATATTCTTGATGAGATAATTCAGTAGGTGTCTTGTTAATTGGTGTGAATCAGCTAATATGTCACGTATTTCTCAAATGTTACTTTTCATAGACTATGAACTGAAGTGTTAACTGATGAAATTACGTTGTTTCACAAATCGATTCATGAGCAAGGACTTGTGAATGCTAATATGAGACCCTGCAAAACAGCAACATCGATTGCACTGTAATTTGTAGTAATGGTATAAGGACGGCAATAGCGAAGAAAAGCGGAATGGTTAATATTCCTCGTCTGTATCGTTCAGGCTGAACAGCTCCGTAAAGTATTGCAGTACTGCAGTACAGAACCGATGGAAATCTTCAGGACCACATTGAAATAAAATGAAATGTCACCTATAAATTCAGTAATTTTTCTCTGAACACTTGCATCTAACGTCATATATTTCAGCCGGATTTCAATGAGCTCAGATAAATATTTTTACTATTTCAAAATGGGCACCTGAGCGGTGGCTAGAGCTGGTGCATTACGTGACAGAGACAAGAACTGTGTTAAGTTGGAAAATGTAACTTTGCATAATTTGTATTAAAGTTATTTCCAAATATAAGGGAAAGGTTCTTGGAAGAAATACCCAAGAATTGCATTCCTGATGACTCCGAATTCATTGTCTGTTTCTAGCAACCACTTTACAAATAAGAATAAAGAATTCAAGTTTGTAAAACATAATTCTCATCATCCTCCATAGTACTAGATAATTTTGTCTGAACCATATATTCTTTAAAGTACTACAATAAGAGAGAAAAGTAAAAACCTACAACCTGTTTTCCAGTCTTTGACCGGGTCAGGGATATAATGAATGTACAATATATAGGCTCTTAGTACAACCTGGTCGCCACTCCCAAGGTGATTTATTAATGACTGATAGATGTTATGAAATGAGAATGGAGAGTGTTGCTGGAAAGAAAGATAACAGAGAAATTCGGAGTGCCCGGAGGAAAACCTGTTCCACCTCCACTTTGTTCAGCACAAATCTCACGTGGAGTGACCTATTTGAACCACTGTATCTGGCGGTTAGAGGCCGAAGCACTGCCGTCTGAGCCACGGAGGCTCCACTATAATAAAAGTAATAAGGATTAATATATACATAAATAGGGGCCGATGACCTTCGATGTTAGGCGTCTTAAAACAACAATCATCATCATCATATATACATAAATAGAAAAATATAAGTTTCCGATCCTACAGGACTTGCCCCTAAATATACGGCCACGAGGCTGGCGTTTTTAGGCACCTTCAAAAACCACTGCACTGAGCCGGACTCGAAGCCATCAGTTTGGGCTCATAATGCAAGCGTTTCCAGTCTCTGAGCCAGACAGCCAAGTAATCTCTGTAAATAAAATCGTCACGACCGTATGCCTGTACATTGACTATTTTGGCGAATTATTCATTCAGTTATCCTTTTCAGGTGTAATAATGACCATCGGCATGGTTTTTAGCTTTCGTGTCTGTTTGTTTGCCTGTTTGTCTGAGTTAGTATAATTTGTAAACTACTGGATACATTTCTACGAAACTTCATATTTAGAATCCACCTGTCCTTGGGTAGGTTTTAGGGTCAATATCGTTTCTGAATTCTTGAATTGGCTGGGGGTTTATGTGAAACCCGGAACAGTGATTTTTAATTCCCACAAAATATACATTACAAACTTAATGGAAATCTACCTGCGTTAAAGGAAATCAATTTCTAAAACATTTTCCTCATGTGCATCATTTCGATACGAGAATTAATAACGGAGATATCATTAACGGTTCGTTTTTCAGTCTATGATCTAGTGGACTATTTTTTTTTTTTGTTTTTTTTTTTTTGTTTGTTTGCCTTTTACCGATTTGTCTGTTCGTCCGTTTCTTGAGTTCTTATAACTGGGAAACTACTCTATATATTTCTACCAAACAATATACCTGACCTTGGGTAGGTATTAGGGTCAATACTATTCCAAAATCCCGGAGTGGTTTGTAGGTTTATTGGAAGTCGAAACAGTGATTTAACCCTCCCACAAAATATGCACGGCCAACCTTAATGGAAATCAATTTCTAAAATTGTTTTTTTCTCATGTGCACCTTTTCGATACGAGGATAACAAGGGAGTTATCATTAATGGACTCTTTTACAGGCTGTCATGCCATTTCATGTCGCGTTAAATGGTTTAATTAAAGAACCATTTTACTCTTTTCGATAAAACAGATTGTACCGGGGGTACACTTGTCCGGCTAGTTAAACTGCGCGCCTTCTATAAGGCCATCAGTGAAACCTCAATTGAACTGTTGTTATGAAAGATACTTGTATTTTCAACCGTTAGATGTCTCTATAATTGGTTTAATTGTCCTCCCCCAACCCCCGGGGTCGAACTCGAATTAATTTATTAAGAAATGTGCATTTTCACAGTTGGCTAAGCTTAGTTTTTGAAGATTGTTTTGTTCATGTATCAATGTTGCCAACACTTCTGCTGGTTCCTTCACCAATACAAATCAACCTATCAAAATCTTGTAAATACTTTCTCTTGCCAAATTTAATCGGATGTTGTACAGGTATCCAACTTACCAGTAAAGAGTTCTGGAAACTTCCCCTCAAAAATACTATAAAAGCTGGGCGCTTTAGCGCCGTATTGTCTTCTTCTTGCTCCAGTTTA
The DNA here is from genome assembly GCF_040414725.1 of Anabrus simplex. NCBI lineage: Eukaryota > Metazoa > Arthropoda > Insecta > Orthoptera > Tettigoniidae > Anabrus > Anabrus simplex. The sequence goes on along the minus strand of NC_090267.1, from coordinate 124,289,438 downwards.
TTGAGTGCAAAGTGTACTAAGGGGGCACGGGCCGCGGGCGGCGTTCGGAAGGCCCAGCAAAGCAGGGTAATGGCAGAATTATCATAAACATGTGACAGCTCCTACAGATAGCTTCAGGGGAAGGGTTCATCCTTTTAATGTATAATTTTCGGCCAGTATGAGGACTCTGTTCTATTCCCTACTGGGAAATACGTAATGTAGGGGAACAAAGAGTGATTACCCTCTGTTGATTCCCATTCAACTTGGTATTTAGTGTTTCTCATTTAGTCACCCCGCTATAGAATAGGCTTCACCTCTATATCTTTGGGCCATAAGCCCACTTAGGGTTTTAGATATTTCTAGAAGGAGTGCAAATGTTTCGCCTTCTTTGCATTTTGTCTATGGCCGATTAAAACCAACCTTTTATTTTGTCACTAAGGCCATTTATTATGAGCAAATATGTCCCTGTAAATTTTGTGGTGTGTAGAACTAAGTCTGGTTTGAACTCCCTTGAGGGATGGAAATTTATAAACTGTTGACCAATAGACAAGCCCACCTTGGAGCTACCTTGTGTAATTAAAAAAAAAATTAAGAGTAACCGATAGGTTGGAAATACACAACTAGAAACTGATGCCTCTGAGAGGCTGGACGATGATATAGTTGGAGCGCAGACTCTCCTGTTGTGTGAAGGATATGAACTAATATTGCTCTTGTAAATTTGGTACCTGCCAAGAGCAATTCAGCTCTTCTCTGTGTAAATTAGCAGTTGTAACTCTCTCAAGTTTTGTACCTGGTTTTTTGGACTTTAAGTCATTGTTGTTGGAGCTGACGAGCTCAGATTTATATGGTTCTCTCAGATTTTCCATTTGTCAATTTTAAATTAGAGAAAAAGGAAAGAAATAAAATTTAAAATATTTTGTGCTAAGTTATGCTATAGTTATTTCCTCGTTCACCCATTCACCCCAGCCGCTTGTTCCACCTCTGCAAACCACGGAACTCCCGTAACACAGATGATAAGAAAGGTTATCGTCAACGATTGGTTTCTTGATTCTGTAGCCACAGTACCACTCCCGGTTTCAGATGAACAACAATATGTAACCGTGAAATAGGGAGGATTACGCACAAATTCGGACCAGGAACTGTATAGTAGAATAAACTCTGTCATCTACCCCATTCCGTCTTACTTTGCTCAGCTTTATCGTACTTCACGTTTCTGTCACGTGCTTTCGTAGATGAATATTAGTTTAACATGCCGTATTCAATGTTTGAATAACTTCGCATAAATTCATGAGGGAATCGTAAAATCGATCACAAATTCCCGTGCGAAGAATAGGTACATGTGCTAGTAATAATAATAATAATAATAATAATAATAATAATAATAATAATAATAATAATAATAATAATAATAATACATTTAGTAAAGAATTCGCATTTTATTCTTTCCTTACTTTTTCTTGTTAACTAAAAGTCACATTAACCCATACAGGGTTTTTTGCC